>NC_044916.1:36576968-36685423 GCF_003576645.1 Ipomoea triloba | reverse complement strand
CCCCCCCCCCCCACCCACCTTTAATTTCTCATTCATGGTAGTATAAAAGATGAATTTAGAATGAAGCCATCAAAAGCTTACTAAAGCCAAGATGAATATCATGCTGAGGCTTTCATGGTTGCTATTACTTCTCTCTCACAAACAAGTTTTTCTCATTACATTCTGTCATGCTAGTCAGGTAGAATACCTTAGCAAGCTGCTCGAGTCTCGAATAACTGAAAACCATCTCAATTCAGAGATGTGGTCTAAGCTAGAAGATGTTACAGACACTACTTCTCCAGTATATGTTGGACCTCAAGAAGGGCTAATGGAGGCTGACAAGATTGATGCCTTGCCAATGCAGCCTCCTGGAGTCAACTTTAATCAATATGCAGGCTATGTGACAGTAGAACCTAAGGCGGGAAGAGCTCTGTTTTACTACTTTGTTGAATCTCCTCGGGATTCTTCCAGCAAACCTCTACTCTTATGGCTCAATGGAGGTAACATAACAAAAGAAAAATGATGCAATAGATAATGCTAGTCTAAATTAATGCAGCAGATAGTAATACTTTTTTAAAAATCTTTGACAGGACCAGGATGCTCATCTTTTGGCTATGGAGCTATGGAGGAACTTGGACCTTTCAGAGTGAATAGTGATGGAAAATCATTGCACGTGAACAAATATGCAAGGAACAAAGGTAAACAGCTATAGATTGTAGTGAATTAAAAAAAAAAGTTTCAAATGCAAAGATGAACCGTGAGGTTAAGTCTGAAGCTTTTAAGCTTGCTATTCAACAGTGGCAAACGTACTTTTCCTGGAATCACCGGCCGGTGTAGGATTTTCCTATTCAAACTCTAGTTCTGACTATGACACCCCTGGTGACAAGAGAACAGCCAAGGATTCTTATACTTTTCTAATAAACTGGCTCGAACGATTCCCACAGTACAAAACTCGAGATTTTTACATTGCTGGAGAAAGCTATGCTGGTCATTATGTGCCTCAGCTAGCATACACTATTCTAGCCCACAACAAGATTTCTAATCAATCATTCATCAACCTCAAAAATATTGAGGTAAGTTAAATTACTAACTATGCTTTCCAAACTAAAGAAGTATGAAAACTAATTCTACCCATAATAATGTGTTTTGTGTTTTGAAGATTGGGAATGCTTTGGTACATAATGACATAAACATTCAAGCCATATATGACTATCTTTGGTCCCATGCATTGATCTCAGATGAAACTCATGCAGCAATAAACAAGTACTGTGATTTCCTTAATGGAAACTACTCAGACACATGCATTGGATACGCAGGTCAAGTAGGTAATGAGATAGGCTATATAGACATATATAACATTTATGCTCCACTCTGCAATGAAAAGGTGGCAAAGCCTAAGTCATCTGATATGGTGAGTGTTCATTCTTCTACAACATAGAATCTTAACTTTGTCCCACTCTGTACATTATCAAGCTAACTTGAACTAAATTTCATCTGTTAAATTGGCATAAAGGAATTTGATCCTTGTTCAGACAGCTATGTTGAATCTTACCTCAACCGTGAGGAGGTGCAGAAGGCTCTCCATGCCGTCAACACCACTTGGTTCATTTGCAGGTACTCCATTCTGTATCATAATAATTCTCAGATTTAAATCAAAAGTATATAATACTATATAATTAAACGCCATCATCTCCTCAGTTACTACCATATTACTCCATAATTCTTATCATTAAAGAATCAAAAAGAGAAAAACTGTAACATTTCCATTGAAAAATATGCGCAGCAACAAAGTTGGATGGGGGAACTGGAAAGACATGCCAGGAACTGTCCTGCCCTTAATCAAGATGCTCATTGCAAATCAGATAAATGTATGGATTTACAGGTAAATTCATCAAACAAAGAACAAGTAATCTGTCTATTAGTTCTTCATGCTCAATTCCATTAAACCTCACTGGGAATTTGGAATAATAACTTTGCCAGTAATATAAAAACTGCAGTGGGGATATAGATGCGCGAGTTCCAGTAACATCATCAAGGTATGCAATAAACACCATGAAACTTCCCTTGGAGAATTCTTGGCGTCCATGGTATTATAATGGTGGCAAGGTAATGGTTGTATTTCATTCCCCCTACTTAATTTGGTAAATCCACAACAATATCTTACTTAGAAACAGGACTATTGTTGAAACAATTTTCTTTCAATTTTTTTTTTTAATAATGTACAATTGGCAGGAGGTGGGTGGATATGTGGAAGGGTACAAGGGATTGACATTTCTTACAATTAGGGGAGCTGGGCATGCAGTTCCTAGCTACCAACCAGAACGTTCACTAACTATGATTTCATCATTTCTTCAGGGGAAACTGCCCCTGCCTCTTTGTAGGATAAGATTCCATCAACATGTATAAGCCATTCTGCTATGATAGTGAAGTTGGATAGTATTCTTATTCTGAAAGCAAGTATTATAATACATGAGTATTTACAAACTAGAGTGACACCTTGGTGGATGCAGCAATAATGCAATATGAAAGGTTTAAATGTCCTATATGTAAAGATCTGGAAAGAGCAATTGTAAAAAGACTGGTTCAAATCAAAGAATATATACTATAAACAACTCAAAGACTATGCTAAGAACAGAATATGTGCAGCAGAGATATAAATGCATGAGTTCCAATGACATACACAAGGGATGCCGTGAACAGCATGAAACTTCTGTTCTGGGCTGCTTGATGTTGCCACATCAGTGCAATAGTGGTATTCCAACAGTACTCTAATTCCCAATGTCATCTGTATATTGAATCAATAAGATACTCAATAAGAGAATAAAAGGAATTCTTTACAGTTTAACTAGGGAAACATATCAAAATTATTCATGCATTATCAATCAAATCTATTGTAATGATTATTGTACAAAATGTCCCAGTTACATCATCCAAGAACATATTGCCAGATGTATATGTGCATAGCTCCTTAATAGCAAAAATTGTACTCTCGAAAGTAAATGTGAGCTCCAAACGCCTAGTTTCAGAACCCTATGGAGAGTGCTAAGCTAGAACTCCTTGCACGGTTTTAAAACTGCAAGTCTAATCACCTGGTCTAGCCCACCAATTCAAAAAGGCTGCAGAGAATGAAGAGTTAATTTAAGAAAGAGGAAATGATTGATGATTCATAAGTACAAAAATAGAACATGTGAACATGCACATTTGTTTTTGAAGATGAGTGATAAGCTTTGGAACAATAAATTACCAGGAAAGCTTTGGATTTATTCATGTTCATTCAATGCCTCAAGAATGCATTTAACCCACCTGTATATTCAAAGGATTCAACAGAATAAATATGTTTACTTGATAAGGTGGTAATGAAAAACACATCCTTCAGCAGTTCAGCTTCACAGAAAAGTTAATACAGCTGAGAGAATCTTGCAGTCCTGACGGAGCATATAAAGGCTTCCCAATAAGAGCCATATTTCTTTGAATTAGCTTAAGAGAAAAGTATTACCCCTCAAGACCAGGATTTCTAGAATAGTATATATTCTTGAACCCAATTTTTTTAGCAGCTGAAGCAGTTGTCTTGCCAATGCATGCAACAGCATTGTCCCACAGCTCCAATGCTGGAATGAGATTAGCCCATGCACTGTTCATTGTGAAGATGAGGGATTCAAAAGCCATAATTATTTCATTTTGAAAAAGAAAACAATAGATTCATCATCTGATAGAGTTCTGGTGGAGTTCTGAGCAGCTGTAATAAATATTGAAAATGCTGCTGCATCAATGAACTATTGCAGAATAGTACCTGATGGCAGAAGGTGATGCCACGGCAATAACAGGGGCAGAGAGTGCTTCTTTTAAAAGATCCTGGTCAACATGTTGGACAGATGCCTGCAAATTGCAGAAAACCCATTAGAGATTACTGATTTTCTGGAATGCATATGTGATCTAGCTAGCTAGTTTATCTGCTATTCTCAATACATTATATTAACAAAACTATGCTAGAGACTTAGAGAGAAGCTAGTTTACAGAAAGTTAAACCCATTACGGAAACAATAGCAACAATAAACACTCAGAGAATCAATGACATCAACTTCATACACTAATTATCGCTATATCAAACATAAGACTGTACCGTTGTGTATGTATTCAGCCGAGTAACCTCAAATCCACGCTTTGAAAGGCCTTCCTCTGGAAAAGAAATGTCAAATATCAGTTTAAACTATATTGGCGGGGAAAGAGATGTAGAAAAGGAAGCTTGGCAAACAATCATTATTGTGTGGACCATGGTCCACACAGCTATGTGGACCATACTATCAAATAATGTACTTTTAGTATATTAAAAATGTACATTGTATTCAAGGGATATACATTATTTGTGCACTATTCAAGGATGGGGCTTTTGAGCCATTAATGAATTCCCTCCAACCAATTATATGTTCTTCATTTCAAACTTGTCTAGAAAGAATCACTAGGAACCTTCAGTTGTCAATCCTATTTTTGATTTATTAAGAAGGAAACCTCCCCAACCAAACAGCAAAAATTGTGAATCACCATGAGGACTTGATCACATGTTTCTGGTAATTTTAGTGAAAAATATGTGGAAAGCATAAAGCTTAACAATATTTAATATATAAACACAAAACATGGAAAGCACCAACTTTTGATTTTTTTTTTTAAATACTAACTCTTGAAGCATTAGTTATAACTACATTCTTCTCAGTGAACACATTTAATAATAAGCTTAGGACAGTATACAGAGGGATTGGGAAAGAGTATAAGGAGAGATGGAGGAAATAAAAAGATAATTCATCTAATATAGAGTGTTAACATACCAATCTCGCCACTGGCTTTGGCTGAAGCAGGATATAAAACAGTGCACTTCTTATTCTTACACTTTGGAAGCTCTAAAGCCAAAACCTCAGCAGTTGCTGAATACGACAACACAGGTGCAAGCTTAATGCCAGATAGAATTAGCAATCTATTCTCAGGCAGTGTCTTCTTAACATGGATAATTGAAGCGCACCTTTGGAAGGTGCAAACGCAACGTCAAGATACGATTTTGATGACTTAGTGACATCATCAAATATGCTTGCTGTGCCAGCCCCAAGAACACCTACCTTGACATTTGGGGTTCCAGCAGCCCTAGTTGAAAGTTAGACTACGTGAATCTTTAGGAATTACAGGAAGAATAAATATAAGGGTTAATTACACTTTACCACCCTCAAGGTTTAGGGTAGCAACACTCTACCAAAATTAAAAAACAAATACCTATACACCAAAAAGAAGAAGAAAACAAAACTCATTCTTGTTTATTGAAATTAAAACGTATTCAGAAACACCTATACTTCCAACAGAAAATTGTACAATGGTTTGTGTGTCATAAGGAGTAATTAATTTTAAATTATTGCGCAGTGTGCAAAATCTAATTACTTCCAAAGAGGAAAAAAATAAAAAAGTAGTCATTCCACAAGCATAAAGGGTAATATTGTCTGTTCAATCATTATTATACTGTTAAATGGAGCAAAGTGTAGATTGTTTGGGTTGAGGGTGACAAAGGGTATAAATTACGCTAAATCGAAACTCTTCTTTCAAAGATAGATTCAGGATTAATATAATCAGCATTAGGACAGTTACTAGAACAAAGCTAGCTTATATATATGTAATTTTGTTATCAGGGAGGGAGCTGGGCCTTACTCCCAAGCATCCAGAAAAACCTGTCCAGCCTCCGGTGAAGTTATGACAATCCAGTCAAACATGTTCTCTGTTGTCACAAGCAATACAAGAATAAACACATTATTATGAAGAAAATAAACTAGTCAGGCGAGTTGAGAGAAATCTTCTAATAGCCGTAGCCCTATCAGCTCAAGCAATAAAGGCATTAAGAACTTACGGTTCAGTACTGTGGGAAGCCTATTCAAATCAGGTAAGTGCATGTGGTGAATGAGAGGAAATTCTAGACAATCAATCCCATGTTTAACCTGTAGATGATGATAAAGGATACCAACGCGATTAACTACAGAATGTGATAAACAATAAGCAAATAAAATATTTAGTCTAAAAAATTAAAACTACAAAAGACAACACTAAACGGAAAACGCTAATCACGCAACGAAATAAGCAGATGATGATACCAGAGCATCAATGAGCTTGCGATTCTTTCCACGTTCTCTGGTGACCACAACTTTCGGCTGCTGCGAAGATGAAGCGGAGAGAGGTAGAGAAGCGAACGCCGCTTCGAATTTGAGGCGGCTAAGAAAGCCTTCGCTGTGGTGTAGTTGCAGAGAAGCGGAGGAAGACGGCGGAGGCGGTGGAGGAACCAAAGAGTAGAGAGAGAGTGGAGACATGACGATGACGGTCATGTGGATCGCCCAAACGTCCTTCCCTCGTTGAATCGCATCATTTCCCGTTCTAATCTATCCCCGTCATGCGACACTTGGCCTTAACGGTAAAAAGAAGCAATTAAATAATTAACTTTTTTTAAATAAATAATTACACTTTCTTTAACACTAACCAAGAATCAATGCCCGGTTGTGGAAAACAAGACAACCGAAAGATGAAGGAAAAGGTTGTGCGCCCCATGATGAAACAGTCAGGAGTTAGAGAAAGTGTCTCCTCACTACTCTCAGAGATCAACCACTACAAGTATGGGCATTTATAATATGGGAATATATAAAATAATAGAAAATCCCTACAATATTGGAGCCCGTTCAGGTGAGAACGGGTAGCTCGACAGACTAAGAGAGAACTAAAAACAACTCACAACCGTCACATGTATTTAAATTTAGCAGATCAGTGACACTGGTTTTTTTTTTTTTAAATGCGATTACATTTTTGTAAATAATTGAACATCAAATTGCAAGTAAATTAAGTTAAAAGTGCAAGTAAAATGTACACTAAGCATTAATGACGTTATCATTAAGTGATGTGAAAGACTTTATCATTAGATGCACGAATGTTAGTATGTTACCAATGTAAATTATTTGCACTTAAGTAAAAATAGTTGCACTTGTAAGTGATTTTACTTGCACTTGTTTATTTAACGAAAATGTCACCACATCATTTTTTAAAAATTACATCTAGTGAGTTATTCTGATTTCACTCATGGGCAAATCGTTTTCTCGCTTTATGCATCCGGAACTCCGAAGTCAAATTATCCTATATTTGTGATGAATTTTGTACTAGTGGTCATTGGAAACCCACACAGCCACACCTTTCACTTTGCAGTTTAAAACAAATCTTAACTCCTAAGTATGACTTCTCATCTACTAAACTAATAACTATTTTAGCACAAGTTTTTTTTTTTTGTTTTTAAACACAAATTTCTAGTCACTTTGCTTTATGAAATAGAACGGTAAACGTTTTTCATTGATTGTGCGGAAAGAAAAAAGACAACGTGCACATGCAGAACAACATATTGGAGTAAGAGCATTTATTCCAAATGAAGAAGTTTCATGTCTGTGTCCAAACTCTAATCAAAATGTCTGAATAGAATTCCTAGATAAAAATCTATTTCTTTCAAGTCAAAATTCATTCCCACTCCTTTCTTGGGGGAGGGATACCTAGATTCTATATTACGCCCAAATCTTTTGAATCAAAGCTGAACATACAGCCATTTTCGCCCTTTCAACTGCTAGCTTCTCTTCTCTTGGACAGACACACCTTCAGCTTACTTGTTGCCGGTGGCTCCCGTACATCGGATAAGCCCCGTAGGGCGTGGCAGCTGCCGCGGCATACATGCTCGGGTCATGAGGAGATGGGAAAGCATAACCATAGCCATTGTAGAAGTGTCCTCCATAGTATGGCCCTGTCCACTGGCTCATGAACTCACCTCTTGTCTGCAACAACACAACAAAGTTTAAGAAAATCCTGTCCTTTCATCCTGCGTGTGCTTAACCGCCACTCGCCTTTTCAGAAAGCCCGTCCAGGCTTAGCTCTGGTACAATAGGCATTCTGGGGATTATGCCCAAAGTGGGCAGATCCCTGGTACGCATCAGTATTTGGCTCTGTGAGACGGTCTTACACCAGACTTTACTCTTTTAGTAATCTTTTTTGCATACATCCACTAGTGTTTTTTGCAAAACTATATCTTATGTAATGATGGGTGGAACTAAACATCCTCAGACGTTCGAGTTTTCCTAAGTAAAGACATAATAAACACAATTGAAGGAGAAGAGGAAGAAGGGGATGGAGAAAGGTGAAGACACATTGCCTCTTTATTAGCCGGATTTCGTCCCCAAGAAAGGCGAACTGTCTGTTTCCCGATTACAAGACCTTTCAACTTCTGCAGTGCTTCCTCTGCGTCATTTCTGCCAATAAAAATCGGATTCATTCATTACCGACATGCCATTTTAACGTTTAGGCAAATCAAAAGTGGTAAGACAGAACACCTCTTAGCAAATTGCACAAATCCACATCCTTTCCCAACAGGAATTTTAACAGAAACTACTTCACCATACTGTAAGAAAGGCTGCCTAAGGTCTTCGTCACTAACATTTGGGTCGAGACCTCCAACAAAAATCTATGATTGTAATATATTAGCAAAACGGGAAAAAAACGAGAAAAAGGAATACGAAATCACCCAAAAAGACAAACAGTCTAGGCAACAATTAACAAACCGTGGTATTAGAAGAATCGCCATCAGATTGTGATCCTTGTGCTGGAGAACCATTTGAATATCCACCTACCACAACAGCCCGTTTCAAAAAGCATTAAGGTTCCACAAAGATTTTGAGTTAACTACCACAAACACAACATTAACATTCTAGTACAAATAACATAAATCTGAATTAAGGTTCAGCAAGTCCAACTTCACATTCCATGGTTGTTAGAAACTATTTATATTCTAACGATAGAACTAATACCCGATCGAAGCAGAGTAGGATGGAGTAATATTTGGTCGTAATAACACATCTAATTAGCACTATCAGACTGAGAACCACCTCGGGGATAAACTATAAACACACTAGAAAAACTTTGGGAGATCGGAATTAATATAGGAAGCCATTTAAAAATTTGAATGAAGGCGTTAAGAATTACCTTGTGCAGCAAATTGCTGTTGATATCCCGATGATTTCCTGGGAGTGGCTGCACCAATTCGCATAGGCCGGCTTGAACAATAAACGCCATTCATTTCAGTCATGGCCTGTGACCTCTCATTATCATCGCCAAACCTTACAAAGCCATAGCCTTTGGAGCGTCCAGTATTAGCATCGATGACCACTTTAGCAGCTTTAACAGAGGGATATTTACTAACAAATATATCAAGCAATAAGGTGTCAGTAACATCTGCAGCTAAATCTCCTACAAAGATAGAAAGATCAGAAGCATTATTGGAACGCTTTTCCCCCATGCTAAAAGTAGCCCAATTCAAACGGAAAGGTTGTTCAGTATTAGGCATTGGAACACCGCAAGAATATGAATGCAAAACTTTATCTGCAGCAGCATGTGAATAAAATTCCACAAAACCATATCCCTCCGAGAAACCAGTCTGCTTGTTTCGAATCACCTTAATCGAGGCAACCTGTGCAATCATTTCCAACTTTAGCAACAGCAGAGGGTTGTCCATAACAAAAAAAAATCAAGAGTTTCAACCATCACTTATCAACAAAACTAAAATCAACAACTTAGAGAATTCAATTTGATCTATGGCATTTCAGATACAATATAACACACATTGAATGCCACCTTCGCATAACCAGACAGAATCTTTTTAGCTCACTGATAAATTCAAGAACTCTTCAAGAAAAAAAAAATGGTAACTTCATTGGTTTTTTTACCCCTAATTAGAGATACTATATTCCACCCCGCAGATACTATATTCCACCCCGCACGAGTAGCTCAGTTAGTTCCAGGGTAACAAATTGTGAGAAGAGATCGAGTTCCGAGCTAATAACCTCAGTGTGAGAGTTTCACCCAATAGTCCTCCCACCTAATGTGCCGCTCAATCCCATCTACAATTCTGTTAGGTCAAGATATGGAGACCTAGGGCGGTGGATTTTACCTATTGTGGGCAAGACAAGAGATAGTATATTCCGTTGAATACCAGATAAAAATTAGTTGAAACTTTGGAATCTTTAGATTAATTGTTAGTTGTAATATAACATCCTAGATTCATATCTAACATCAATAATTAATGTGCAGAACAACCCATCCGACAAATATATTAACGAATCACAAAAAACACATATAATAATTGAGTAGATATGTAATCATCAGTATACTGAACCTCTCCCGTGGTAGAAAAGCAGCTGCGGAGATAATCTTCATCCATCCAATTGTGAAGGTCACCGACCCAGATCGTGCGGTTCTCAGCATTGGATCCTCCTTGTTGTTGCTGTTGCGGCTGCTGAGGAGGCGGCGGCGGCGGAGCGTGGTGGAGAAGAAGGTGGGGATGGTGGTGGTACGACATGTAATGCGGCGTATACGGCGGCGCCGGAATCATTTGGTGCTGCATTACCATCGCGGCCGCCGGGTACTGCATCGGCACCCACGGCTGCGGCGACGACGCCGCCACCGGCGCCGGCACTAACGTCGTCCCGGAAACCGTCACCGCCGTCGGTTGTTGTTGCTTCTGTGTCTCCGGCTGTGATTCCGGTTGCTTATTCTCGCCGGATTCAGAACTGTTATTCGTTTGCATCTCCTCTCTCAAACGTACAAACGCTCTTCTTCTTCTTCTCTACTTCTCTCTCTAACTAAGCTACTGAAACCCTAAAAAGCTAGAACAAATATACGTATTTTTATATATATTTTTATTATATATGTAATATATAAATATAGATATATATAGTAATATATATATATAGTAT
Source organism: Ipomoea triloba (assembly GCF_003576645.1). Taxonomy (NCBI): domain Eukaryota; kingdom Viridiplantae; phylum Streptophyta; class Magnoliopsida; order Solanales; family Convolvulaceae; genus Ipomoea; species Ipomoea triloba. The sequence goes on along the minus strand of NC_044916.1, from coordinate 36,674,651 downwards.
ATAAAGGGAAATCTGGAATAGTTAGAGAGAGAAAGAAAGGGAGATGAGGATGGAGGTTGAGAGGAGGATTTATATTTGAGAGGAGGATGACGAATTCATGGGAAGCCCTGCAGTGACGTGTGAGATTTAGAACCGTTGGATGAGACTGTGATTGCCGTAGGATATCGGTACGATGTGGATGCATACGTAGTCTCTGGTCGGCCGCCAATTTTGGGAGATTGGGTTGGGTTGAGTTTGCTTTCTGTAATCTGAGCCAACAAAACACTCATATATATATCACTCCCAGTTTTCTTTTTTCTTTTCTTTTTTTTTTTTTGTAAAAAATAAGTTATATAAAATGATACTCGGTGTTAGATTTATGAAGGTAGTATTACTCAACTGTAATATTCCATCCTTTCAAAAAAAAAAAAAAAAAACTGTAATATTCCATGGAATGTTAGCCTTCCTATCAACTGAAATTGATTATGCTATGTTCTGAAATGGTCAGGCCATTGACATGCCATCAATTCAACCTATTTAGGAAATGGAAACTCTATCAAACACCACATACATACCAGGATTGGTATACATAGGGATGTTTGGCAAACGGCTGATAGCTGGTTGGTTTAGCTAGTAGTTGATGGCTGATTGCGTTAACTGGTTTGACCAGCTGGTTGTAAAAAACTGTTTGGTAAATTAGCTGTTTACTAGTAGCTGATTGAATGTAAAATGACATTTAAGGGTATGAGTGTATTGTATTATTTCAACATTTAAATATAACAAGAAGATAAACTCTTATTAATAAATAATTATAAAATTTGGATATCATCTATAATTTTTTTAAGGACATAACTTAATTATTTTTGTTTATTTAACTCTTATTAAATTATACTAGTATTCTAAAACAATTTTTATTACATATTTATTTTCTATTATTATTATTATTATTAAAAATGACAAACCCATCACCCGTTTATTATTATTATTATTATTATTATTATTATTATTATTATAAAATAACAAACACACCACGCATTTAAAAGTAAATCGCATTGATTTCAAAGGATAAAATAGTCAATGTACCCATTGTTCCCAACAAGCTAATACAAAAAGCTACATTCATTAGCTTTTCAATTTTCAGCTTATTGGCCAATAAGCCAAAACCAATAAGCCATTTACCAAACACTTTAAAATAGCTTATTGGTTGATCAAAAAGCCAATCGTTATACCCTGCACCACGGTGCACATAGCAATGTGCATCACGTACGTAAAACGACGTCGTTTCGGTGTTAGTAGACGCGGACGCGAATGACTCAGGGAATTCATTATCTATAATACACATAATCATTATCTATAATACACAGAACGTTTGCCTAAAATACACAGAATGTTTGCCCAGAATACACAGAATATTGACATAAAATACACAGATGTTAGTGGACGCGAATGACTTCAGGGAATTCATTATTTATAATACACATAATCATTATATAGAATACACAGAACGTTTGCCTATAATACACAGAATGTTTGCCCATAATACACAGAATATTGACGCAAAATACACAGAACTCATCCTCCTAACATTCGAATGCACAAACACACCATAACTTGTGTTAATAACATGAATACACATAATATTTACACAAAATACATAGAACTCATCCTCCTAAACATTCGAATGCACAAACACATCACAACATGTGTTACTAACACGAATACATATAACAGTTGCCTATAATACACAGAACGGTTGCCTAGAATACACAGAATGATTGCCTGGAATACACAGAATATTAACATAAATACAGAGACCGGGCGAAACAGGAAACGTGATTTCCAAAAAAAAACGGATGATTAGTTTACAATGCTCAAAACGACGTCGTTTAGGTACGTGGTGCACATTGCTATGTGCACCATGGTGCACAGTATAATTTGCCTCAAAAAGCTAAACTTAGTCAAATAAGCTAAAATTTGACTTATAAGCCAATAACCAAACACCCACATTAGACTTTTGTTGGCAGTTGGCCCAGATTATATTTTGGTAGATTAGATTGTTTCCATTTTGGTAGGCCTGTGAACTTCAAAATGTGTCAGACTCATATAAAAGCCCACTTCTGAAACTTACTAAAACACTACCCCCAGCAAATCAAGAACAAAATTTAAAAAATAACAAATTACCCAAAAAAAAAAAATATTTTGGTCCCTCAATTGTTTCTCAATTGTCAATGCAGTCTCTAGTTTTCACTTTTAACCAATTTGATCCTTGAACTGTTTAAAATTTTGTCAATTATAAACCCTTAGCTTTCAAGGACCAAATTGACGAAATTTTAAAAATGTGAAAATCACAATTTTGGTCCCTGAAAAGGATTTAATTGACGATATTTTAAACAATTTAATGATCAAATTGGTTGAAATTGAAAATTAATGACTATATTAATAGTTGGAAAACAATTGAGGGACCAGAATATTGATTAACTCTTTAATATAATAATTAATTGTCTTTATTCTCATATATAAATATAGTCTATGCCAAGCACCTTGTGCTCAAATTGCATGTAGTGGTTTCCCTCATGTATGAACAAATACTACAATATTGTAATAGGGTAAAAAAAAAAGATATAGGCTATAGATATATTATTCTTAGACCTTAGTAAATGAGAGATGATGGAGCAGTGTACAATGCAAGGAATAAGGAAGAATGAGGTTTTGTTATGTCCTCATAGATGACAAAGGTGACTTTATTGCTACTAGGATCCGGAGTACTCCTTAGAAAGGGGTAGTGTACAGCCCTACAGGGGTGGAAACCATGGATATTAGGGAGGTTTTGAGCTGGACAAAAAGAATTGATCACATCCAAATTGAAATTGATTGCCTACAAGTAGTTGTCCAAGGTCTCAATGTAAACGAGGCGCAATATTCATTTTACTGGCGGTTATAGTACATTATTAAGAAATTGATGAAAGATTTTAATCATATTATTATCAAATTTGTTAAACGATCTGCAAATCAGACTCTTCATATTATTGCTCGAGAGTATATATTATTGACAGATTGTATGGAGTGATCTGTATACTCTACTGATTTTCTTTCTAATGTTCTCTGGTTGGATTCGTGATAATGAAACTTTTGAAAAAAAAAAAAAAAAAAGGACAGTATCGAAACACTTTTGGTATCTGCTGATTCTGCTCTGATCTGCCAGAGCGTGGACCAATAATAGTCAACTAAGTAGATTTTTTTTTATACTTATAATGGATACATAAAAATACAAAGGACACACGGTTTCATCAACATAGACGCATAATCACGACAGGACAATCAACCTGACTGATGATGACCTAATGATACATACATGTATGCATATACAGTAGTGTACATAAATTCATGAAATAAATATACATGCATAGACAATAATAACCCAGATAATGGAGATGTTCCCTGGACTCTGGTCTCCTGAGATCAGAGAGTTATATATACTAGGTTGCTGGTACGTACAATTGCAGAAGTTAAGGATATGGAATCGAACGCGTACAGATCGAGATCAAGCTTTAGGACCAACGGCGCTGGAAGGGCCACCGGAGTGACCAACGCCGGGGCTGTGCCCGGGGGTGGTGTCATTGATATCGGCATCAACCGCCGCCGAGCCGCCATTGTCGGCACCAGCTTTTTGGTTTCGACGGTTATTGTTATTAAGAGCTGGCGGCGGGTGGGTTTCTGCAGTCTTTAGACTGCTAAAACCATTATTGTTGTTGTCTGCTAAATTCAATGGCCTTTCCTCAGACAGTTGGAACCCAAACGAGAAAAGCAATGCCAAAAGGAGAAAACAAGCTGTAACCGTTAGCTTAATTCCAGCCATTGAATTGGGATATGATAGACAATCGAGGTTGAGAATGTTAAGGAAATTGAATTGTACTATGTTTGTATTGGGGCTAGGTAGGTTGTATGTTTTGTTGGAGTTGGTGAGGTATTTATAGAGTTTTGAAGAGACTGCAGAGTGCAGGGTGGTGAATCTTCAGGGTATAGTATCAGAAGAAGATGGAGAATGTTGAAGTTTAGGTAAAATATCACAATAGTACCCCGCATGCAACATGAAAGAGACCGGCAAAATATACTTACTTAGGATATCTAATACAATACCTCTGAAGAGACAAAAACCAACCCCCAATAAAAGTGAACCCAGTCAAACATGTACATTTCTCGATCAATACTTACTCGGTCCCATTTTGTGTCTGATTCGTTAACAAGATTGGAAGTTATTTTTAATTTAATTTTACATAATATGAAGTTTAATTAGTATTAGTATAAATACCAGTGGAGGTCCTCCGACTTTGATGGCACCGCCACTTTTATTCCTCAACTTTTAAATTAACCACTTTTAGTCCTCCGACATTTATGGCACTGCCACTTTTAGTCCTCACCTTTTAAATCAACCACTTTTAGTCCTCTTATTTTTTGTTTCTAGCCACATATGGTCCTTCCTTTACAATTGGATATCGAATGTCATTTTTCAAGGGCAATTCAGTCGGCGGCGGCGGCGGCATAGGAGCCCCGTCAAGGCTCTGATACCATATCGAGCGAGAGAAGTTTGAGAAACAGAAAGTTGTTATTTGATGGATAGAAGGGAGTTTTTCTTGATGCTTTACAATGAGGAAGAAGCATGAATATATACACTGGATATAAGCGCGAAAAGCTGTTACAAGTGAAATGGTAAGTGCTATTACATTACTAACCTTCTTCTATATGCTCCAATATCTTCTTTGGCTATGGAAGTTACCTAATCGTAATACCATCCCAAAAAGAGTGATCAAATGAATGAAACATGATTATCGTACTAGAATATCACAAGTTTAATTCTTGTCATCAACACTTTTTCGATCAAGTTCATCACATAAGGTCTTCTTATAATATAGTTTCTCTCATGTGAATTTACTCAATGCACAGCTATAAGTAGTGTCAGTCCTGTGTTTTTTGTTGGTATTAGGAAGATATTTTGTCCGATCCTGAAGCTAATAGTCAGTTAATATATTATTAAAACGTAGAAATTAGAGGTAGCTAGAGAAAAAGTACAGCAGTGCAAGGAAGTGTTGAATGGGAGTGGAGTAACACAATTGTACAAGTAAAGGACGGCGAGTAATAGCGAGCTAGCTATTACTCCTATTAGCTGCGTGCAAGTATATATTGTGTGGAGCACAGCCGCACTAGTGAGAAAGACGTGTCAGGTACAACTCCACAAACAACAATAATATTATACATCGTATCTCCATCCAAGATTAAACGCATTCCCGGCCCTCCTTTGTATGTCTGCTATACTGTTTTAATTTCCATCACAAATACAGTAGTCTCCCCCTAGATTCATTATCTCCTACCCATGATTCCCATGTGATCATATACTTTCATTTCAATGTCTACATTATTGCAGTCCGTATAATGTTATATACAAGTTAGGTATATGTATACTATATATTACTGCAGCCCGTATAATCTTTAATTCAATTCGTTATTATTAGTTATAATAAAAATAAAGATTAATAAGCATGGTAATTGATGGAATTATATATATACAACATATTTTACTAGCATGATATATAATTCAAGCGTCGTTAGCTTTTATGTTCCTCTAGATCTCCGTGCTTGGGAAACCTATTACTAAGAGTCGAATTGAAGCTATTGGATGGCAAAACAAGTCAATTTTGTTAGTTGTCATAGCATCCCTACCTGTATTTTTTGGAGGATTTTGAGGTATTTTTTGGAGGATTTTGAAGATGGATGAAAGAGAAAGCAAGAAATAGAAGAATTGGGTTTGTCTGCAAGGAAGAAGTTTTTTGCAGGTTTGTGGGACTCCATTTGACGAAATGGCACAGCCTCGCCACGCCCAGGCGTGTCTATGTCAGGCGCTCTGTGATGTGATTTTTTTAAATCTTTAAAAAATCATATATGTTTTATTTTTTTTTCCCTCCTCTCACATTTTCTATTTTCTAATCACACTTACAAAAATTTTCAAAAATCACAAAAAATAATTCCACTATTATAGATGCTCTTATAGCTCTAGACATCACATCAATTGTCAACACATGTCAAAACTAACTTGAGCATCTAATCACCTACTGTCATGTGTTGGTGGGATTGTGGTATTGAGTATTTTGCTTCTATAGACTAGCTAAGTTAGTTTGACCGATCACCTGCCTACTAAAAATCTAGGATTTTGAGTAACCTTAAGTAATCAAATCGGAGGAGATGAAGACCCTTTGTGAGTACTCCAGTGTACATGCCAGGGGGTCCTTGTAATTTTCTCGATCAAATAGGCCCTTTCAATAAGCTCACCTTATACTTTTAGATTGAATGAATCAGTAGATCGAGAAAGTGCAGTATCTGTAGCTTTCGGCCGAACGAAGATTTTTTCAAAGATTCCCATGTACTGATATTCAACTGGAGGGAAAGATTCTTAAAGCAATTCCAAGCACGCAGAAAAGCTTGTCTGTCTGGTTGGCTCCTAATGTCGGGGAAGTTTGATCCCACACTCAATATATATCCCACTACTTACCATCACTGTTGGATCCAACTTGAGGTGGACTTCTACACACTTCTACTACTTGTACTCTCCAGGCTGCGCTGCTTTGCTGCTAGTGCATATATATATATATGGCATTCGTGCAAGTTGGTCAATTTGTAATCACGATTTGGGTTGAAAGTGCTGACAGAGAAAGCTCACTACTTTACCGGGTAGGAGACCTACATCTGTTGCTCCATGATCTTCTACAGGGCCTATATATGTATCTAGAGCTTTTATGGTAGTTACAAGTGGACATTTGGGGAGTGAAGGTAGCACATTGTATATACCTAACTTGTATATAACTACAATAGGGATATAAATATTAAGGATTACAATAATAAAATCGTTATTTCATAATTAAGGTCAATCAGCTAACAAAAACTCTACTTTCTTAGTTTTTCAAATTTTTGCTTATTGTCCCAATAAGCTAATGTAATAACTATTTTTACCAAACATTTAAAGTAGCTTATTGTCCAATCAAACCAAACAAAATTGGCGGAGCCTAAATTAGGTAAACTCATTATAGTCGAAGGCTAAATATGATATTAATATAGAGAAAATTATCAAGATGACTCAACTAAGTAAAACCTAAGTACAAAAAGTCATTTATGACAAAATTGAAAAAAAATCACTATAATCGAGAACTAATTTGGGTATTAACTCAAAATCTTAAAATATTATTGAAAAACTTGCAACCACTATCTAAGGTATGCATGAAACTAACCTCGTTCATGTGTAATAGCCTATAAATCACACTAAAAAATCATATGCAACGAGCTCGATCAAATGAATGTTGACAAAAATCAAACTCATGATTTTCTAATACAAAAATCATGTTAAACCCACTCGTCCAGACCTTCACCAACCTTTGACTCGTGGTTAGGATGCCAAAATTTGATCCTTAATTCTCTCCATTGCATCAATTTTCATCATTATAAAGTAAATGTTTATACATGCCACTTGCAAGTAATTTATATACAGTGTAGCAATTGATCCAACCACCTGCAGTGACTGATTTGATTACACCAAATATAGAAAAAGGAGCTGAGGCACTTTGGATGGTAATGGGAAATTGATATTGTGTGTCGGGAATTTCCTCTTCAACTAAAGTACAATTGGGCAACGTAAGTGGAGGAATATTCTCCTTCTTCTTTCTCCCCAAACTCTTTCTTTGTTCACCCCTTCGTATGCTCGTAAGGCTCCACATAGAAAATTATTGTTTTTCATACCTAAATGTAGTTATGTTGTTAGATGAAAAACCAATCACTAAGACCATGCTCCATAAAAGAGATATATCAATTATGTTGTTGTTCCACATATCACATTAATATCTAACATGTGTTACGATTGATCTGAGCCACTAGCTACATGTAACCACGCACATCACACCTATTGACGAGATTCTAGCATTATATTTCATGTCTCACTATTATAAATACAGATCACCACTAACTAGTTGGGAGATATAATTGGCAACATTATTCTAATGTACTTTCCAACCAAACAACGCCTCTTTAAACTCACTTTGTGCTATAAAATTTTATATGATCTTATTGATAACATTAATAAATACACCTTCATTCTACTATAATATATGCACTCCACCTCTTATATCATATGTAGCGTATAGATTTCATAGCTAATAATTTTATCCCACTTAATAATCAAATTAATAAAAAAGAAATCAAGTAATACCACGTCAAAATGCCACATCGAAAAGTGATTGTTTGTAAATGAGTGATAAAAGTAAAGGTGTGTAACATGGTCCTTTGGCATTGGATTGGCCTACTATTATGCAAACCCAACTAATGGGCCTTAAACTGGTAGATTTAGTACTACAAAAGGGGAAAGTTGTGGGCTGTGAAAACCAAAATGGGCCAACCCACCATCTAATAGAATTTTGAAACTATTGTAATAATTTTTCAAACCAATGAACTTACAACAATCCAGCCTTTTTTTTTTTTTTGAGAATTACAACAATCCAGCTTAGAAGACTTCAATCCATTTGAACAACATGAAAAATTGAAAAGCATTGTGACTAGGAGTTCACTGTGTGTGAATATATATATATATATATATATATATAGAGAGAGAGATATATATATAATTTTTAAGCAATGTGTGTATATATGTATGTATCACACACACAGATACTGATAGTATACATTTCCTGTCCCAGTGAACTCCTAGTTAAACTGTTAAAGTGCTTGATTTGGTTTGTGTTTGATCAAAATATTTGGTGCCAAGTGCCAAGTAGTTTAAAAAGCAAAAATGGTTTAGAAAACACTAATTAAAAAAATAAAACATAGAACAATTTTTTGAAGTAAATGGGGTCCTAGAGCTCAAACCTCGTTGAAACTTAAGAAGTTACTCCATATTAAGAAACTTTGACTAATTAATGATGATAGAAATCTCTTATATGTAGAAGTGTACAATAAATCGAATATGAAATCACACCATCAATTTAATATTTACTCATTTCATAATATTGTGGAGAGTTTATGAAATTCAAGATATGGCCAAATGGGAAAAAACTTGGGTTATAAGGGTAAAAAAGAAAAAGAAATAATGCCAAAAAAAAAAAAAAAGGAGGAAAAATGACAACGTGTTTTCTGTCCCTGCTCACCACTTCCCCGTCAAACCACCATCCCCCTTCACGCAACGGTTTGAAAACCGCAGTTTCATAAAAAGAAAGAAACCTCGACAAAAACAAATACTTCCGTAAAATAAACACAAAAAACTACGAAAACCAAAACCAGGAAAGCAGTTCGACGTTTCGCTATCAAAACACGCACATCCTCCAAACACTCAATTCAATTCGTATCAGAGTCTTTGTCGATCGGACGCTACCATTAATAAATTTTAATTAAATTCAATCTCAATTCTCAAAAAGGTTTCAGAATATGCTGCTGCTGATTCCGCCAACACAAATGGTTCCGTGCAGACATGCTCTGGGAATCCGTTGACTGTGTTCCTAATTATCCACAAATCATTAAATCCTACATTTCAATTTTTGAAGCCCCACATGCTTGAACTTTCATTCTCCCTCACGCCATCTTCTCTCTCTGCATTCCCGGGTACTTTTTTTTCTTGTATTTTTTCGTACGAGGATGTATGGCTGCTTCTTTGTTGTTTTCCTTTTATATTCTAGAAATATACACTTTTGGATTTGTTGATGCTGTTGCCTGATTGTTCTATCTGGCTCATTTATATGAATGCTAGCTTGATGTGAAAGCTATCTTCTTCCCAGCTTTGATTTAGCTCGGAGGATAATCTCTCCGCTCACATTTCTTAAGCCAAACCCTATTTTGGCTTTAGTAACTCCAGTTTTGTTTTATATAAAAAAAAGTTTTTTTTTTTTTTGGTATTTTCTGGAATTGGTTATGCTATTTTGGTTGAGCTCACTAGAACTAAATCTCTGGACCCTTCAAAACATGAGAATTTGTAGGTTGTAGTTCTGTAAGTTCTGAAAATGTGTGGCAATGTCTTTGCAACTAGACTAGATTGATGAAACTATTAATACTGTTATTTCTAGTGGGAATTCTTTACTCTTGCTTCTTGATCATTGAAAGATAGTTCAGTTTTTTAAGTTGTTTGTTTTTTGGTGTGCTAAGATACTTGCCCCATACTGTCTTCTGCTTTTGCTCTACTGACAGGCTGATATAATGTACCACTTGTTATGACATTTGTAGTTTCCAATTACATTGTTTTAAATATTGGTTTGTTGGTGCAGTTGCTGGTTTTGAGCGAAAGTCATTACGGAGCTTTTGGATCATCGACTCACGATAGCTTGATGGTATCTGATAAGCAATCCACTGGTTTGCTTGATACCCTTAATATGGAGAAAGTCAGGACAATCCTAACGCATCCATACCCCTATCCACATGAGCATTCACGGCACTTTGTCATTACTGTGGTCGTGGGATGCCTGTTTTTCATATCATCTGATAATATGCACACTCTTATTCAGAAGTTGGATAGCAATATTAAATGGTGGTCAATCTATGCTTGTTTACTAGGATTCTTTTACTTCTTTTCATCTCCATTTATAGGGAAAACAATTAAGCCTAGTTATTCAAATTTCAGCCGCTGGTAAGTTTTTAGTTTCTTCTATGGCACTAACTCAGTTTTCATCTAATGGAACTCATGGAAATTGCTAATGGCATAATTTTCATTTTATAGGTATATAGTTTGGATATTTGTTGCAGCTCTTTATCATCTTCCCAGTTTTCAGTCAATGGGAGTAGATGTAAGGATGAACCTATCTTTGTTTTTGACTATATATGTCTCATCCATCTTCTTCCTGCTTGTTTTCCATGTTATATTTCTTGGGCTTGGTTATCTTGGCCTTGTGGCTCGTATTGCTAAAAGGAAGCCTGAACTTTTGGCAATTCTTCAAAATTGCACGGTAAGTGAGTCAAACATCTCTTAAATAATTGCAAAACAATTGTGGTTCTTATTTTATGGTCTTATTGCTGTTATAGGTTTTGAGTATAGCTTGCTGTGTATTTTATATCCACTGTGGTAACCTTGCTATAATAAAGCAAAAGCCATTTGAGTGGAAAGATTCTAGTTGGTTTTCTCTTTGGAAAGAGAGAAACACTTGGCTTGCCAAATTTGTTCGCATGAGTGAGTTCAAAGAACAAGTTTGTAAGTTTTGGTTTGCTCCAGTGGGCTCTGCTAGTGATTACCCATTTTTATCTAAGTGGGTCATCTATGGAGAGGTATATTCCCTTATAGCTTAAAATTTTTCATATCTTCTATCAATGTAATTGAGGATCTTATGCTATCACCATTTTTTTTTCTAGTTGAGTTGTGGAGGCTCATGCGCAGAATCATCAGATGAAATCTCACCAATTTATTCATTATGGGCCACTTTTATTGGCCTCTACATTGCTAATTATGTCGTGGAACACTCATCAGGGTGAGTGAGTATTTGGTGCCTTCTTTTTGCACAAACTTTATTTACTTGGTTCATATTTCTCTCTTTCAAGGAACCCGGTAGGAATTGGGCATTTCATTTTTATTTTTATTTTTTTAAGTTTCTGATTATGTGATGTTGATTCTGTCTGCAATTTATAAATATAAATATATAAAAACATAATTAAGGAATCTGAAATTAAGGATCGATTTTGAAACCTATAATCTGATGTTTTTCAAATTCCCAGATGGGCTCTCTCCCACCCTTTATCGCCCAAGGAATTTGAGAAGTTGAAGGAAAAGCAGATGAAGCCAGAGTTTTTGGATATGGTTCCTTGGTATTCAGGGTATGCTATTGTTTTACTTTCCCTCCATAGATTATTCGGAGCAAAAACTTTCTCCACCATCTAAGCATATGTTATAGGGAATAGAAGATTCTTCAATCACTCAAGTATGATACCATTATGAATGCCTGCTACAGGACATCTGCTGATTTATTCAAAACAGTGTTTGACCTACTGGTTTCAGTTACTTTATTTGTGGGACGTTTTGATATGCGTATGTTGCAGGTATTGTTTGTGCTCTTGCAACCCTTTTATAGTGGTGTCTTATGTATTGTATGATGTATGGGAATCTTGCAAAAAAAGGTTTTCTGATTGCTCTAGTTCTCATAATACTGCCATGTTTGCACCTTTGTCTGGATTGATAGGCGGCTATGACCAAAGACCAAGATGGAGCTAAACAACAGGATCTTTTGTATGATCAGTTTAGTGAAAAAGATGACCTTTGGTTTGATTTTATGGCCGATACTGGTGATGGTGGAAATTCATCATACACAGTGGCACGGCTTCTTGCTCAACCTGTGATCCGTGCCCAAAATAATGGCTCTATTCTTACTTTGCCTCGTGGGAATCTGCTTCTCATAGGCGGCGATCTTGCGTAAGCTCAAATCTCTCTACAGTGTTTCTATAATGATATTTCACCTGTCAAGTGATGAATGACTTTCAGTTGCTTATCCATTTTATACAGCTGTTCAATTGTTTTATGCTATTCTAACCTGTTGGATTTGTTGTTTGCAATGCTCAATTGATTGTCTCTTTGTTTCTATTTTTCCAAAGGTATCCTAACCCATCATCGTTTACATATGAGAAACGCTTATTTTGCCCCTTTGAGTATGCTCTTCAGCCACCAACATGGTATAAGGAAGAACACATTGCTGTAAACAAGCCAGAGTTACCTTCTGGGATTGCTGATTTGAAGTACTATGAAGGACCTCAGTGTTTTCTTATACCTGGGAATCATGGTTAGTCTATGTTTTTAGTAGAATACACATTTTCATCGATAGTAAATTGGATTTTTCATCTGGAATGTATTGTTATTTCCTAGTCGATTTTCTTTGTCCGTGCAGATTGGTTTGACGGGCTTCAGACATTCATGAGGTACATTTGTCACAAAAGTTGGTTGGGTGGCTGGTTCATGCCTCAAAAGAGAAGCTATTTTGCCCTGCAGCTACCAAAACGGTGGTGGGTATTTGGTCTTGACCTCGCTCTCCATTGTGATATTGATATATACCAATTCAAGTTCTTCTCAGAATTAATAAGGGATAAGGTATCCTTTCCATTCTATTTTGTCTTGTCATGTTGACGCTCCTATTTCATATGTTAGCTCAGAACGTTGGCATTCCTTTATTTTTGTTGGTCGTTTGAATTTTAGAACCGGAAAGTCCTTGGTCACTAGTTAAGGATACAATTATGCGAACGCTATCATTTTTCTCTAACCCTCCATAAAAAAAACGCAATCATGATTCTATCTTCTTGTCAGATGTTAGAGAATGATTCTGTGATCATTATGACTCACGAACCTAATTGGCTTCTCGATTGGTATTGGAGCGATGAGACTGGGAAGAATGTTTCTTACTTAATACGTGACCATTTAAACGGGAGGTGTAAGCTTCGAATTGCTGGAGACTTGCATCATTATATGCGCCATTCATATGTTCCATCGGATAGGCCAGCTTACGTGCAACATTTACTTGTTAACGGTTGTGGTGGAGCGTTTCTACACCCTACACATGTCTTCCGTAATTTCAATGAACTATATGGGACGACCTATGAGAGTAAAGCTTCTTACCCGTCGTTTGAGGATTCAAGCAGAGTAGGAAATCTGAATCTTCTACTAATTATTTAGTCTGACATATTCTTTGCTCATCTCATATTGTAACATGCTTTATACATAAATGCAGATCGCATTAGGGAACATATTGAAGTTCCGAAAGAAGAATTGGCAATTTGATATTATTGGTGGCTTCATATATTTTGTCTTAGCATTCTCTATGTTCCCTCAGGTAACTTTACCCCTAAGAGCTTCGAGTCTGAACCCTAATTAACATCATGTTGTTCTTTGATCGTATCATTTTTAACTTTATGCGTGGTTATTTATTTGTCCTTCTAAGGTAGGCATATATAACTGACTACTTCCTGTGCATTATAGTGCCATTTGGACCACCTGTTAAAGGACGATACCTTTTCTGGTCACTTGAGTAGCTTCTTTACTACGGTGTGGGATTCCTTTATAGATCTGTTTGGTCGTTCGTATGTATCCTCGGCTGGTGCCATGTTACTATTAGTAGCTGCAATATGTTTTGTGCCATCCAGGGTGTCTCGTAAAAAGAGAATGATAATCGGGATTCTTCACGTGTCTGCTCACTTGGCTGCAGCATTGATTCTCATGCTCTTGTTGGAATTGGGCGTTGAGACGTGCATCAGACATGATCTACTGGGTACAGCCGGTGAGAATTCTTTGCCAGGCGACTTTCATCTTTTATTGGCAGCTCAGCTAGCATTAATTTATTTTGTGAATATTTTTTTATGAAGGCTATCATACTCTATATGAATGGTATCGATCAGTCGAGAGTGAGCATTTTCCAGACCCTACTGGCCTTAGAGACCGTATAGAAAGATGGACGTTTGGCCTTTATCCAGCGTGCATCAAGTATCTCATGTCTGCTTTTGATGTACCCGAGGTAAGAAACTTGTCTCTTTTCTTCGTTTTCTTTTCACTGAATATGTAAATAAATACAGTAAAGCTTTCCTCAATAGCAATGCTACACGATTAATATGCTGTCGAACACGTCATTTTTCAGGTAATGGCGGTTTCAAGGAATAGCATTTGCAAGGACGGGATGGAATCGTTCTCCCGAGGGGGTGCTGTAATATATTATGCATCTGTTTTTCTTTATTTCTGGGTATTCTCAACTCCCGTGGTTTCTTTGATTTTCGGAAGCTACCTGTACGTCTGCATTAATTGGCTTCACTTACACTTTGACGAGGCGTTTTCATCTCTGCGCATTGCTAACTATAAGTCTTTCACGAGGTTTCACCTTAACAGCAAAGGTGACCTTGAAGTTTTCACACTCGCGGTTGATAAGGTAAAACATTGATGCTCTCTCTCTCTCTCTCGTTCTATATATAGGATAATGCCCTTCTGAAAGAGGCTCGGATTGGCAAATCTTTTTGAATATTCAGGTCCCGAAAGATTGGAAGCTCGACCCTTACTGGGATTCGGAGCTAAAACAGCCACAGCATTCAAGCTTCACGCGGAAGTTTCCTAGCAAATGGAGAGCAGCTTCGCTAAAGCAGGATCCTGTAAATACAGTTCGGGTTGTTGATCACTTCGTCATTGAGCAGACAGGAAAATCAGATTCAGAGACGGTTAATGGAGAGCAGACAGGAAAATCAGATTCAGAGACGGTTAATGAAGAGCAAACAGGAAAATCAGATACAGAGACAGTTAATGGGGAGCAGACAGGAATATCAGATTTAGATACGGTTAATGGAGAGCAGACAGGAAAATCAAATTCAGCAATGGCTAATGGAGAGCAGACAGGAAAATTGGATTCAGAGACGGTTAATGGAGAGCAGACAGGAAAGTCGGATTCAGAGACGATGAATGGAGCAACTAATCAATGACTGGGTGATATAGGATTTTGATTTTGTGCTAATCAATGACTGGCTTAGTAACTAGGTGGATATAGGATTTTGATTTTGTACAAATGTCGTAGCTGATTCTTTAGATGGCAATTGAAGCAGCAGTGCTTCTTCTGTGCTTTCTGGATTTGATTCTAATCGAGTTGTAGGGTCCTCTACGTTGCACTCTTTCACTTTGTATTAATGTTTTTGCACATAAATGCTTTCTAGGATATTACTAGTATAGTAGAGGACAATGACGTAGTTTTCAGTCTCCAACTTTGTACTAGATTTAAAAACCTTGGTATCATTGTTCTTTAAAAGAAAGAAAAAACCTTAGTGGGAATGCTCTTGCATGTTCTTTATGGGTTATGGTATGACTTGTTATTTAGGATGTGTTTGGAAGTTCAGAAAATTATTTCCGAAAATCATTTTTTAGGGTTATGATGTTTGGTTATTTCAACTGAATTTTGGCGGAAGTCATTTTCCACCTCTCACAGGCCAAATGTTTTCGGCAAAAATCATACCACGATTTTTCGTCGGAAACCAAAGTGCTCTGGTTTCTCGCTGCAAAAACTCGCATGTATAAGCTAGGCTTATACAATTCTACGCATTTTTCAAAAAATAATTCAAACACACAAAGACTTGTTTTCCAAAATACGTCCAAACACTGAAAATAAACTTATTTTTGAAAAAATGACTGCAAAAAATATTTTTCAAAAGTCATTTTCCTACTTTCCAAACACAGCCTTAGTGATGAATGGAATTGGATTTGTTTACCTAAAAATTTTTCGTTAAATTGTAAGCATCTCTATTAGATGAGACAACTAGCCTGGAGATTTAAAATTGCTCCTAAAATGAATAACTCAATATATTGAGATTAAAAATCAAGTTCCATTCCAATTAAAACAAGGATAAAGAACAATGGGATAATGGTATATTTTCCTTACAATGTTAGCAATTTCATTTACAACTGTGGCTTGTACATCATTTACAAGGTAAACTCAGTATTCTAGTCATCCTGTGGGGAAAAAAAAACCCTTATTCCTGTCTAAGCTACAACATAAATCAAATGTGGAAAGTTCCATGTTAAAAATGTTGAAACCTGATGTCAACTTAAAATTTGCACTGTACAAGGAATCAGTAAAAGTCAATCTATGTAAATGCACAGGAGCAGAAGACTATAATATGCCGATCTGCTCTTGAGCAATTCTAATAGCCAGTATAAGCTAGGCTAGTATGAGTAACGTATACCAATTGCAGTTGGAAGAATGGCCGAAAGCCTGGAACTGAGATTGAAGACCAACCTCGCAAGGCTGCTGCTGCCACCATGACTAAAATTATGTACACCTGTATTCATCTATTGTAACGTGCTTTAAGTTTGTGCATGAATTCTAAAGTCTCTTTGTAAGAAGGATCAGTGCGGTTCAGAGGCTTGCAAGAATTTATATGATCAGTTGACTCTAATACCTGCATCAAGATGATACACAAATGAGAACTATTTCACGTTATTGAATGCATGGTTCAAACTAGGATGCATGTTTACCATACTCTTGAATCATGACAGTAACTTTGTAATGCAATGCAACTTTTGCAGCTAATGAGGGTATAGGCATATTACACAGAACATGGTGGGAAGTTATAGAAATAGAAACAAGTGCAGTGCACAAAACACCATAATGCAACCAATTGAATTTAGTTGAAACTGACGCAAGGAATCAAGGTAATCCAATTTAACTCACAACTAATTCACCAAATCCAGGATATGCTGACTCCATTGGTACAATTTCCATTCGAAATGCCCAACCTCCATAACCTTCGACGATTGGGGTAACCTTCGTCTGCACACATCATTTAGCTCATTTCAGCACTATAGACTATAGTCAACCAAGTGAATTGAACCCCCTTGGAAGCTCTTTTTAGGTCATGAATGAAACCTATGAACATCTTAAATTGGTGATGAAATTATACCTCACAAAAACTCAGCACCTCAAGCATCCCTTTCTTATGACGGTGGCGGATGAAATCATTAAGATCCACCAGTCTTGGAGACCCACTTCTCAACTCTCCTATCTGGAAATTTAACAGAATAAAACAATGAACCAACAAAATATTAATCCTAATATTCATGTTTCAAAAAGAATCTAAAGTTCTTAAGAGAAATAACAAGGGATGAAAGAGAAGAGCTATGAACACAGATAAACAGTAACGAGGAAGGGCAAGAGGGCTATAAGCATAAAGTTACTAACACTAGGTGCAGGGCGAAAGACAAGACCCATACGCCAGGGCACGTCTGCAAGTTTGCTGCCAAAATGGGGACAACTGTAGAATACCTGAAACTCAAGAATCAATAGGTAAGTAGTGGAAATGGTAGAAATTCAGTACAGAATATTAGCATCAATGCCATAGGATTCATCATCTATTTGAAAAGAGAATACATACAACACCAACTGTGTTATTGACAAGATGCTCCTTATTCTCTGCTTTTGCTTGATACAACATCTGCTTGACAACAAGGCCTCCCATGCTGCCAATCCCCACACACACAAAAAAAGAGAAGTTAGAACAAGCTTCTTTAGGCCAAAGCACTGCTCTATGTAGATATATAAGGGGGATAAACAAAAGAATAGAATCATTTATCTATATTTTATACTACATTATATGATATTAAAGATTAACTAATCCATTTTCTAAAAGTTTGGCAAAGATAATAGATTTCACAACTCTTGCTACTTTAAGCCAATAATCCATACAATCACGGTTAATTTCCAACAGCACCCCATCTTCATAATTGAAACTAAAGATAAATGAAATAAAATTACATTCATAAATGGCAAAGGTGGAACTATTCAATTAAAACTAGACCTAATAGTAGGTTATTACTCACTCACAATCCATAATTATAAGCTTTCACTAAAGGGGCCATAATACAGGTAATAAAAGGAGCTCCTAGTAATTTTGACAGATCATAACCTGTTTAGATCTTATCTCATACTTGGTATCTTGGTGAGATTTTTTTTATCCTATTCAAACTAGCTCCAAGAAGTACTTTAATAGCAGCACTCTTGTAAATTTGGAATCCACCTAGCCTAGGATATTAAGGTTTCACTGAGTGGACTTCTTAACTAGGAAGTTTTAGAAAGTGCTTTGAACTAAACGAGATTGAGGCCAAACAAATTACTCTATATTTTAATTTGTGCAGTCATAAAGATGCAACAAAAAAAAAACCTTCAAACTGTTTACTTAAATTGGACCATTTGAAATATGGGGCAAAAAAGAAGAAATCTAAAAAGGAGACTCTTGCACCATCAAAATTGAGCACCACGCCCACCATGAATAGAAAATGAAGTGAAATAAACTAACCAAGACAAGATCAGACCAACCTATGAGTAACAAATATAACTGGACGATTCCCAATGCCAGCTGAAACGAGCTTCTCCAACAGCATGGAGCTTACCTCCTGTAGAATTGATTAATGAATGATGCAAGATCTATGAATGCTGAATTGCACAAATATGTGATGCAGCATGCAAAACATGTATAGGAAGCACATTACCACAAGCCGTGAAAGAAAAAAAATTCTCCTGTCATGAAAGACCAGAACTCCAGAATTTCTACTCTTATAGAACCCATAAAAATATCACTAGTCAGCACTCTAGATGGTCTAAAAGTTCTCTTGCATTTTGAAAGCAGTAGTCAAAAAAGTACATAGTTTATAGTTAGGCAGACAATAAATCAGCAGAAACTGAAGACTATGCATGTGGTGCACAATATGAACATGTTTTGCTGTGGAGAAACAAACCTGAAGGGGAAGGCTTGCTCCTGACCATTGTGTAAGATTTGTCTGCAAAAGATCATTTATCAGATGGCAGATTGCACGAGATAAGTTCATAATTATGAGAAAACATTAAATGTCCAATCACAAAAAAACACAGATGGATAAGGAAAAACCATCTGCACTCCGAATAATAGTGGATAGTAATTAAGAATGACATGGAAATATGAACCTTATATTTGAGACTATACAAACGGGCACCAGGAAAATCAGCTGGAAGCCATTCCCCAGGCCAAAAGGTTCCTTGCTTCCCTGCCTCTTCATCAATTTTCTCTACAAGGCCAGATTTAGTGGAATACTTGTCCTCAGACAACCGCCATGTTTTGAAGGGACCTCCACGGAGCCCATGAACAAACACAACATCCAGTAAAGGCATCTCTGATTGTGAGGAACTTCCAGGTTCAGATGTAGAGGTTGAAGAGCCACACTCGTTAGAACCTGTAGTCGAAATTCCCTGCTCACTTCCGACAGAATCATCACTAGATGCAAAGGATCTATCTGTTGATGTTGGTATTGCATTCTCCACACTTTTCCAGTGTGGTCTGTCAGGATTAATTAAAAATATCATATCAGCATAGCGAGGGCAAGTATGAGTTTCATTTGTGCTTCCATGAGATGCATCATCTACAGATTCTTCACTAGTTTGGCTACCACAGGACACATTCAGTAGTGTTGCCCTGGCATAACTTTGAATTTTGAGGTCATTGCAACCTGGAATCTTTGCTTCAGCACATTCTTCAAGCCATCTATGCCAAGCTTTATCTGCAACTATTGCCTTCTTCACTTTTGGAAGAACTGATAGTACAGTAAGTAGCCTGGCTGCATGCCTCCGAATGTGAGCCGTAGGTGGTACTCGAACACTGGATGCATCACTAGGATTGGCATTAGAAGAAGTTTCACCTGAAACAGATCGTGCATTTTCTGGTGACTCTGGGGCACGCGATGCATCATATGCTTCGATTGCTGCTAACTGTTCATAATCATCTTCCAATAACAGGCGCCTAATCAAGCAGAGGACTCCAGAATCAGTTATTTTGTTTAGAGAAGCAGAGTCTTCCGCACAAATTTCTGTCAAAGCTTTGATTCCTTTAAGAGTGGCCAATGCTGAATCTGCAGCTTTAATCTTGGGCAATTTATCTTTCTTAAGGTTCTTAAACAGCCCAACAAATGGTTCGAGTGAGAGAAGATCAACCAAAGGAAATGTATCATCAGTTTCAGTGTCTGCTCCAAGTTGCATTCCTGCTAGGTTTACAACTGCCATTGCCAACTGATTTGCAATTTGGGTTGCAGAAACTATATTTGCTTGATCAATTTGTGTCTGCAGAAATTTATAAATGTTCAAAGACATTTTTAAAAAAAATATTAAAGCATTACTATTCCAGCTAAACAAAAAACCACACCACTGCAACAAACCTTCACTTTATCAGTCTTAATCTCATTATTCCCTTTGGTCAAAGCTACCTTCCTGGAATTCAAAACATCACTTAGTAAAATAGTTAACCATCCTTGAGAAATTGCTATCAAGGATGGACCATAATCTTCAAGAATGTATGAAAGGATATTTATGGCTGATGACCGCATTGCGTCAGAAGAAGATTTCCCAAAAACCCAAGGAAGCAAAATGCCAGACCATTTTTGGCTTTCTTCAATGGACATATGCATTTCCCTAGTATAGAGCAATTCCAAGGCCTTTGCCAATGCTTCTTGCACAGACACGTGCTTTGTTGCCTGTTTAGCAGTGCCTCTCATCAAATGAAGACCCTTCTCAATTGCAACCTCCTGTGCTTTAGTGCTTCTCTCAAGAGCAACCAGAAATGCAGATAAAGCAATGTGAGTCAGAGGGAAGTCCTGAGCCTTGCTTGCTTGAGAAACAGTAGAAAGAAGACTGGAACTCCATTCAGAAACATAATCATTTAGTGATAGATTTTGGTCCTCTAACAGCAACCTGGCAATCAGACTTCCATGCCACCTTACAGATCTCTCAGGTGCCATCAAAGCAGCCATAACTACTTTTCCATCTTGGTCCAGTTCCTGAATGTGAGTCCTATTAGCTTCTGATGCCATTGCCCAATTTGCCAATGCCCATGCAGCAAAAGGAACAGCAACTTGCTCAGAATGCAAATCATCCCAAAGTCCAGGAACCACAGCCAAAGATAAATTTGATTTTGCAGAACTGTCATTTATCTTGTTAAATAAAAGATTCTTATGTACATATTTGACAGACTGGCTGGAATCAGAATGACCAATCTCAACAAGCCCTTTAGTCCTTGAAAGTCCTAGAACTGTTGTGCCTTCAAGAATCTTTATTCCAATACCCTTCACTCCTGTCCCTCCATCATCTTCTTCGTCCTCACGTGGCTCATCCCAATGCATGCCACCTTCCTCAATAACTTCAATTGCAGTTGCAATATCTCTCATCTCAGCATTTTGTGGTAGCCAAGGTTTAAATGATACCTTGTCTGCACTTTGACAGTGGGAAGTGACCACATCCATAATGGCAGCAACAAGCATGCTCCTACCTCTTAAAGAATCAGAAAGACCAAACGAACTATTCCTAGCTTGCTGTTCCCACAAAGTCCAATGCATTCGTGTCAAGAAAGAAGAACAATTTTTGCATGAAACAAGAAAAGAAAAGGAAATGAAAGCTAAAAAGATCTCAGTTAGTTTCACAAACTAAAAGGTTCCGTAAAAAGTCAGATGCAATTTCAATTCTGCAATGTGCAAAAGCACTTACTATTACCCAGAGATAAAAGCAACAGGATTTTAAATCATGGGAAACACCAATTGACATCAATTTTTCATAGCTTTAAGCGATAATTCAGTTAGACATTTCGTACATTTAAAAACTAAAAACTAAAAAAAGAACTCACTTTCTTTGATCGTCTAGGCTGAGCAGAGAAAATAAACCTAAGCAAATTCGGTACAGCGTGAGGCCTCCCAAAAACCGCCTCAGACACATTTGGATCAGCAATCAAGTATGCCAAAGCCCTAGCGGACTCGGCCTGAGTGCCAAAATTCTCCCCGTTGGACGACACGGTCTCCAGAAGCCAATCCACCACCGCGCCACCCCCCGCACCAACTAGGGCCGCTCTACGGCTCTCACTCGCCGCGGCAATATCAGCCAACAAAGCCGCAACCCTAAGCTCGAAACCAGCTCGAACCTCATGGTTCGCGGACGACATAACCGACCTCAACGACTTCCACAAAACCGAAGCCGCCGCACCAGTCTGCTTCATTCTATTCATTGTCCTCGTGAACGAATCCTTGGATTTCTCAACCACATTTTCCATCTCTCTATACACACCACCGGCGGCCCCCTCGTACCTACCGTCATCACCATTATTTATCAAAATCACAGCGCACGGAGCGACAATGGCGGATAGGGCGAGAAAAAACGCACGGGAGCGCTTAGGAGGGGATAGAATAGCAGGAGGGTGACGATGTATTGCTAGAGAAGGCACTGATTGAGAATTCATCAAGTTTGTGGGCGTGCATTCGACGGAACTCTCGGGATCCTTACGCATCGAAGACGAAAGGGAGCGACGGAGAGAGAACCGCAGATACCTCCGCGTATTCCTGCTGTAAAGACGAAACATACTTTTTTTATCCAAATCCGTTTAAATCAATTTTTATTCCTTCCTTGTTTATATCCGGAAATTATGTTTTCTCGAGATGAAACGATCGGAAATTGAAATGCGTCATTAAGCAGCAGGCACCAATACGGCGGAGGTCCGGCGGTTGAGAGGCGGTTTCGTGAAAAAAGGCGGGCGGAGAGAATATCTGAGGGGAAATATGCGAATCGAAACTCGTCAGAGGAGTCCGGTGGTCGTCACGCGAGTCTTCGGGAAGCTTGTCCAACAAAAATTTGTACACGGCTTCTTTTTTAAACCCGTTCTGAATTTGGGCTGAACCGAAATCCTTCTGGATCCATACATAATAATAGGCTAAAATCCAACACTATACTACCTGGACCCATACATAATGGGCTGAATAAAAAACTTTCTGGATCCATGCATAATGGGTTTATTAGAAAACTTTCTGAATTAATAGTTAATGTATGGAAAAATTACATTTTTCGTCTAAGTGATATAGTAATTGTAAATTCGTCTCTTGAGTGTTGGTCATGTCCACTTTTCATTCTTAAGTTATTATTATTGTTATTATTCTTTTTTCAAAACAAATGCGTATATTGAATAAAATCGGAGGCCGAAGCCTTACAAACGCCTTAGGCCCAAAAGTGACCTAAGGCTCACAAATTTGAGGCCTAAAGCCTTACAATCTCAAAAGGGCCATAAAAGGCCTACAAAATACAAGGGGCCAAGGCCCTAAAGATATCTCAAGAGCTATCATCTAGCCTAGAAAATAAAGGCCAAATGGGTTACAATTCAAATTCCAGAATCTGCATCTTCATGTATATGGTGCCACCATATACATGGCAACTAACCCAAAAAAAAAATATGGAGAACATGGTTTTTTAAATTTAAACATTCAAGGTGATGTGTTAAAGATGAAGATTGAAATATTTGAAAGTGAAAGGAGATGGCTTTCTCATCTTACTCGGCCGTCGGAGAGAGGATATAATAAACATTTAAATGGACAGTTTTGTTCATAGTATTCTTAGACCATTTTCGAATGATAACATTTAATATTAGGGCATGCATGTCATCTTTGCCCAAACAACATATTAATAATAGAAAACAAAATGTATATATAGTCTAATACTCCGTAATCTCTAGCCAGGGATATGATAAGCATCAAAAGATTATTGAAAGGGTCAATGTTGGTGCGTCCGTAATTAAGACATTAATCCCTCACGTGCGACAAACAAATATAATATTCTTAATTATCATAACTTCATAAGCTAGGAAACTTTCATATCATACGTACTAACTAATTTTTTATTAGTAATTATTAAAGTAAAAACCCCCATTGTTTATTAGCTGACGACATCAAACAATATATCTTATTTAATCAACTTGTGACTAATTAAGGTAATAAGTATGGCTAATATTTATCTTATTGAATACGCATGTATTGGGCTTGAGGTCTATAAATAGACGCATGCATGAAACTAGCTAGCCAGCCTGTATTGGATCGAACAAGCTAAGAAAACTACAATTTGCAAGTGTTATAGGGTAACAATTCAACAACTTAATTAAAATGGTGAAAGGTGGTGCATCTTGGTCTCTGCAACCTCCAAGTTATGGAAGGCTGATCACCGTTCTCAGCATCGATGGAGGCGGTATTAGGGGAATCATTCCGGCTACTATCCTTGAATACCTTGAATCTCAGTTGCAGGTAGTGATTACATCATCAATCATATCACACTATTCAAAGATTAATTACTAATGTCCATCACAAATATGTTGAATTCTAAACTTAATTTCGATGATTAAACGTACAGGAGATGGATGGAGGGGACGCACGACTGGCGGATTACTTCGACGTGATAGCCGGAACGAGCACCGGCGGTCTGGTGACGGTGATGCTAACCGCACCGGAGCAGGCCACCAAGCGGCCATTGTTTGCGGCCAAAGATATCACAACTTTCTATCTTGAGCATGGCCCCAAGATTTTCCCTCAAAAAGGTGGACTGTTTGGACCAATCAGAAAGACGATCAAATCTCTAGTAGGCCCCAAGTACGATGGGGTGTACCTTCACAAGATCATAGAAGAGACACTAGGAGAGACTCGACTGCATGAAACCTTAACCAACATCGTGGTCCCAACTTTTGATATCACCCGACTGCAGCCCACCATTTTCTCTACTTTTGAGGTAGTCCATCTCTAATTACCTTAGCTTCTATATATATATATATATGGAGCATTCATTATTTATATATTGTTACCATTAAGGTTAAAGTCGAATGAAATTAAACAGGCAAAAACAAACCCTTTGTCGGACGCTAAACTTTCCGACATATGCATCGCCACATCCGCAGCGCCAACTTACCTTCCGCCATACTACTTCAAGAACCAAGATCAAGACGGAAACCTCCGAGAATTCAACCTAATTGACGGCGGAGTTGCGGCCAACAATCCGGTAAACTTTATTTATTTTACGAAAAAATCAAATAAGACCCTAAAAATTAATTAGGTTATTAAACTTTTAAAAATTGCAATTAAGTTTATTAATATGTTATTTTGACGCGTGCATGTTTCATGCATGCACTGTGCTGCGTCGTGTACTTTATGCGTATGATAAAGCAAAAGACTCATTTATCAATCTTCTTTGTGTTGTACCATATCATAGACTCTAGTTGCTACTAGCGAAGTGAGTAAGCAAATCATCCACGGGCACCCAGATTTCTTTCCGATCAAGCCTGCAGATTACGACCGATTTCTGGTGATTTCAGTCGGAACTGGCTCCCATAAAGTGGAACAGAAATATAGCGCTAAAATGGCGGCCAAATGGGGTGTTTTGGGTTGGCTTCTCAACGGGGGTTCCACCCCCATTATTGATGTCTTCAATCAAGCCAGCGGTGACATGGTTGACTTGCATATCTCAGTCCTCTTCCAAGCACTTCATTCTCAAAATAATTACCTTCGAATTCAAGTATGAAACATATATGCAATGCAAATTCTTTCTATAAATTTCGGGATTTCTTTATTTTTTTATATTCAAAAAAAGAATTTAATTTGGAGAATTATAATAGTTGTATTGTATATTGTAATGGCATATATGCAGGATGACACGTTAACTGGGACAGTTTCTTCAGTAGACGTAGCAACAAAGGAGAACATGAACAAATTAGCAGAAACTGGAAAAATTTTATTGAAGAAACCACTTTCAAGGGTCAATTTGCAAACCGGTCTCTTTGAGCCATGCGAGGGTGGCGGCACCAACGAAGATGCTTTGAAAAGGTATAAACAATAGAAACTAATATTTCTTAGTTTAATAACCACAAAATTACAAATTGAATTTTTAGTGCAACCTTCTTAGTTTACTTCCTTGTGATCCTTTAATGGTGAAGATTATAATGGGAGCTTATTCAGTGCACACTCTAGATAATGGTTGTGGTTTCTTTCTTTCTTTTTTTTTCACTAAAAAAACACTTATCTATTGATTATAAATATGCATGTCTTATTACACAGGTTTGCAGAAATGCTTTCAGAGGAGAAGAAATTTCGTGAGTCGAAATCAGCATTGAGAAAGTAAACGAGGCATTGGCAGTTGAAGCCATTCATGAAATCATCTAATCGACTGATCATATACATCCCTGTTCAATATTAAATTACGGAGTATTATTTTTTATCTTAAATTTGTGTATTTATGATTGATTATTTCGTGATAAAATGTAATCAATGTTCCCTGTTGCTGTCCGAAGGTGCGAGACTATAAATAGCTTTTACAATAAATTTGATAGTGCGTGGACAGTGTGTGCATGATGGTAGAGGGTCTTTAGTCAACTTAATTGATGGATACAGAAATCATTATTACACAAATTCAAGACAGAAAGCAACATTGACATTATTAACACATCACAGACAACTAGGATAGGAATTAGACTAGCAATATATTTTGGTTGATAAAACCATTCAAACGTTTGACTAACTGCACTGCGTTATCACTGTAAGGATCAAAGATGTGGAACACATGATCTTCCTCTTCTGTCTCAATTATTTCTGCTTTTCCTCCCCACGTACTCTTCACCAACGACTCATAGTAAAGCTTCCCTCTGTCCCTCAGAATATCCTTTCCGGCAACACAAACAATGATTCTCTCGCATGCCAGGTCAGCAAGAGCCGAGTCGCCGCCGTTGACGAAGGGGTTGATCAGAGAATCTTCGCCGCCTTGGTTTGATGGGCACACAAATTCCCACCATTTATCTACCATTGCCTTTCTCACTTCGTCTTCAACCTCGATTCCGATGGGGTTTTCTCCCCAGAAGTAAGGGTGAATCATGATTATACCCTCAAATTTGAGCCCTAAAATCGGGTCTGATTTTCTTGCTTTGATCGCCATGTGGTGTGATATATTCGCGCCGGCGCTGTCTCCGGCTAAGAATACTCTGCTGAAATCGACGGACCCAATAAGCGAATCCTCTGCCCCTTTCCCGGCAATCCACTGAAGGGCGGCCCAGGAATCATCGTACGCGGCCGGGAGCGGATGTTCCGGGGCTTTCCGGTAGTTGACTGATACGAGGACGGCGTTGACTTTGGCCACCAGGACGTTGAGAAAGCCGTGGTAGTTCGGGTCACCGACGGAGGATAGGAAGAATGCTCCGCCGTGAAAGTAGACTACCAAAGGGAGGTTGTTTCCGGCGTTGGCCGGACGGTAAATCCTGGCGAATACGCCGGTGACGGGATCAATCACGACGTCCTTTGACGTCACGCCGGTCGCCGGATCAAAAGCTGCCGGAGCGAACTCCGTGGCTGCCAACCTTTGTATGGTTCCGTCGGCGTAGACTCGTATGTATGGTGGAACATCATGGGATATTTCACGACCCTCTGTCCCCATTTCTTAGAGATAACAAACTGACTCGGAAAAGATGAACACAAAGCAGACTATATAACACTATTTTTGAAATGTTTAATAATTTCTCAGATAAAATAATGAACTCTTTTGTCTTTGCCTAATTGCTATTATGCAAAAAAGTCATCAAGGGGGTCTCAACATTGTCGGCGCAATTTAATGAAGTTCAACTTCATATAAGCACTATATATACCATGAAAGGCTCTAAACAACAAACGGATGCTAACAGCTCAACTCCATCCTATATTATTTATTTCTCAACTAGCAACCTTTGATTTACAAGAAAAGTCTACACGGATACCTGAAGATATATTTTAATTAAAGTTTATCTTGTAACCTTAATTAATCGACAAATTACTCCAGAAGATATATTGTCTTTTGCAGAAATGGCACACCATCCAGTCAGCTAGTATATCTAGCACAATCCTTGGTTGGTGGTTAGAAATGGGAAGATTGGTTGTTAAGGACAAAGTTAGTTGGCATTTATGGACAACATAGCTTTCAACTTCACAAGTATGTATAGGGTAAGTTAAAATATGTTTTCATTAAGCAATCAAGCACTAAGAAAGTAAGAAATGTCAAATAAAAACAAAATTTCCTGTCTCATCACCACCTCACAAGTCACAATCCACTATATTTTGAAATGTATCAAATATAGCAGCATGATAGAGATAGCTTTCCAAACACCACATGGCCGCCAGTGAAACCAATTAAGTAAAAACCTTAGCTTGTCAAATGAAATATATTGGTTTTAATTTAAAGCAGTCGGTGGCTGCCCAACACAGTAGGTGAAAAATAAAGTATAATAATGTTAAAGGAATTTGGAAGAAATAAGATATTGGTTTTGCTTTGAGTAATAAAGATTGTTAATTTCTATATACTTTTGACGAGTTTCAAATAATACCTGAACTATAGTCTCTTTTCACATAACAAATTGAATGTGTTTTATGGGCTTGACAGTACAGGTTACAAACCAAAAATATTTAAACTTGAGTTTGTCTCAAATTCAAATTTTACCAATCTGGAAACGAATTTTGACAGAAGAACTTGACTTGTTTATACCTCTATTCAGACTAAATGAAATATATAAATCCCTCCAATATAATCAAGAACATTAATTATAAGTTGATTTTCTAAAACCCATATGGGAATTGAAGCACTTAAGTGTGTTTATCAATAATAATTCTTAAAGCTTAAACAGTAGCTAGCAAAGTGTAGAGACAAGCAATTCAATGCATCTTAAATGATGATGGTCTACCAGTGGTCTTATTACGCCATAGCCAAGAATCAGACGGCGATTTGGGCAGCGGCGGAAGCAACACCGCTTTCCGGCAAAGCCCGAACGGCCATCCTTCACAGTGAGAAAACTCCAGAATGATGGAGGATCGCCGCCGGTACTCCGGGAACTCAATCCTCCCCAAGCTCGAACACCGCGAAAGACACGACGTCGTCTTCGCCGAGAAAAACGCCTCCAAGCTGCCGGCGCTGGAGCACCGAGACAGATGAGTGCCCACCGACATGAACTCATCCTCTTCCTCCTCCGCCGGCGCCGGCGCCGCCTTTGCTGTTGTGAACAAATCCCCGGCCGCCGGCGAGAACGCCCACCCGAACTTATCCCATGTAATGCTCGTCTTACGTTTGATCTTCGACTCCATGTATTTGCTTATAACCGCCGACACAAATACCTGCAACAACAAAACATTAACAACAATACATATCCACCGCTTCTTGGATATACATACTAATCAATTCAATCTAACATTTGGCAAGGATCTTGTGGTTCAGTGACACAAAGTTACTCTTTTATACAAGAAATTATGAGTTTGAGTTTCTTTAGAGAGGACATGACACTTTATGCTTCAATAGGTTCAGAAAATAGTTATGAACAGTAGTATTCAGAAAAAATATATGATGAACATTTACTTCGTCTTCATCGTCCTCCTCTTCGTCGCTGGTGGCGCCGCCGTCTTCCGGCCTCGTACCCGACAGCTTCCCGCGAAAATTCCGGCAGTTGGCGAACGCATCCTTGAGAGTAGACGGAAGGAATTTGCATCTCTTAGAAGGATTCGACGGGTCTTCGTTATGAGAGAAGGTCATGTTGGGAAGAGATCGGCGTTGGGTTGTAACTTTCTTGAATTTCCGGCGAGTGAAGCTATAGATACATCATAAGACTATCATGCAGTATACTATATAGTGTTTATGGTCTTTAATCTTTAGGGTAAAGACAACGTTAGAGAAATCGAATTGAATGAAAACAAGAGGTTGTCTTCCGGATATGTATACCTGGACCTCTCACTACACTGTGATAGATACTTACAAGGTTTAGACTTTACAGCCATTGTTTTCACTTTAGTTTGAAGTTATTAATTGCAAGCTAATTGGACGTTTTACCAGACAATGTCCACTACGTACGACCTGAAATTTTTGCTAGAAATTACATTTTTTTTTATGGTTGGTGTTACGGAATCAGATTTCCACTTGACGACATAGTACATGGTGGGTGTAATTAAGGATAATCATGGCTCCCTTGTGCTGAAAAAGACGGCAGATCAGATTAAACCCAGACACAGAAAAACCTAGATTCTTGCCTGCATGATTTAACTCAATGATTTAGTACACAGTATTTAAGAGAAGAGACCAAGTTAAGGTTCGAATCTCGAAAACAAGATTGTGAGGATTATATTTTAAATGAACAAATCCCTTATAGACTTATAGTTACCCTGATTTATATTCTCTCGAATGTTTAGTTGAGTTGGAAATTGGACTTTTGGGAGGAGATCGAAAAACCTAGATTCCTCCTCGCAATGATTAAGCTGTCTTTTTCCTTTTGTTTCCATCATGGTCTCGCGTGCTGGGCCTATAGGTCTGATCTTAATGGCCATTGCAACATGAGAGCAAAATAAAGTAAAATTGGGATCTGACAAATTGATTCCTTTCAGGTCAGACCAATATAGAAAGATAGTGGACTTAAAAGATGTTAAGGTAAAGTTTCCCAATCCTAATAAAAATAGTTTATTGATCTTAGTTTTAACGGATTAATTATAGACAATTTATATTAATTTATTTTCTTGTAGTCTTTTATCAACTAAAATTACAAGGCAAAATTTACCTAGTGTATACCTTCTCTAATCACTCAAAAAACATAGAATGAGAAAACAAATTTAAGGTTTGAAAGTTCCAGGTAACATTAATGCCTTTGTAAAGCTAAGCATTAGTGCATTAAGTAATATTTCCACAGAAGAAGAAGAAACAAGAATAGGAGAAGAATTCTAGCCAATCCAATGATATGATCTATGCCCATCTAAACAAAAAGTGATGAAGCAATACAATGCAGCTGCAGCACAGAAAATTGAATGCAAAATTCTCTACATACACTTTAGTTGCCTTCTTGCGAGGCTTTTACAACATCTGATCTTCACTTTGTGATGATATATATATATATGCAGCTTCACCCGAGGATCGCCGGCCTGCTTCTCTTCAGTGGAAAGTTCCCCAGATCATACGCTCACCACTCCCGACATCCATGGAACGATTACCGGAGCATTTGGATGGGCGTTTCTATAAGTTTCTGAATACCGATGCTGGAAGTTCAATTTGGGTTTCTCAGACTGCATGCATTTGTCAATAAGAATATCACGAATATTAGCGTTTCTATTAGAAATGTTCAGTGGTGAATTATGAGAGCCTAAAACGAGCAGAGAAATGGGAACAGAACTTACGTATTTCAACCAGCATTCCTGATGTTTGTGTTTATAAATATCGGGGGAGTAGCATCCTGTTTCCGCTGGGCAGTAAACCCATATGTTGCATTTCTTGTCGCCTGATTTGGCACGCTTGGCCTGCTCCAGACAAGCCCTACAACACTCGTATGCAGATTCTTTATGGTAGGTAAGA
Organism: Ipomoea triloba; assembly: GCF_003576645.1. NCBI lineage: Eukaryota > Viridiplantae > Streptophyta > Magnoliopsida > Solanales > Convolvulaceae > Ipomoea > Ipomoea triloba. The sequence goes on along the minus strand of NC_044916.1, from coordinate 36,643,032 downwards.
CCCCATCTGACAGCAGCGCCATCATAATCCGTATGAAGTTCAGCATTGCATTCAGGGGGAAGCCGTTTCCCCGCTATAATTTCAGGTTCTGAAGAACAAAAGTCCCTCGCATTAAAGAATGAAACGCTTCATAATCAAGCAAATAACTTCAATTCCTTTTCCTACTTCTCTGTAATACGTGTAGAAATTTCAAAGATAAAGGACAAATTATTTTTTTTTTGCGATACGATAAAGGGAAAATATCAAAATGCTTAGTCGTGGAGATTAGATAAACATCTTTCAATCTGATCTTTTCCTTTCGCTCAATCTTTTTCTGTTGTAAATTTTTTGTTTTTGTTTTTGTTCTCTCTTTTTTATAGTACGGTCCGAAGGGTAAGCTGCCTAGCAAAAGCCAAAAAAAAAAAAAGAGGATATCATTACCAACTTCTGCTCCTTCAGGCTTGTCATCGTGTTCCTTATTAATAACCTCAGCAGGGATCCAGAGACCGATTTCCTCTAATACCTCAACCCAATCGACATCCAAAACTCTTGCAAGCATTCCTATAGAGAAAGGAACCCCTGAAATAAATATATGACAGAAAAGACACCCAAAAAAAACACCAAAATACAAATAATACGAAAGGGGACTATAAATTTCTTTAATATAAATGTGCAAAATATAATGGTCAGAATTGAAGGATAGAATTGAATTACTGGCTTCCTCCGGTTCAATACTTGCAGTTGATGCGTTCCCAAGAATCATGTCAGTGGCTTCTTTTAATTTAGCCATGCGCCAGCTTTCAACTGCCTCTGCTCATCCAGAAAACCGAGATGACCAAATGTCAAAATAGAAGTTTTTAAAAAAGCAAGGTACTTTAATTTCAAAGGAAAGATTTTGAACTAGTTGTGAATTTCTCAATTTACAAAGATATCTAGCTTACACTAAAAGCAGCAAACGAAAAAAATAAAAAATAAAAATCTGCCAGTCCAAAGAATCCGCAAAGTGGATTTACATAGCAACAAGTACCTGAACACTAATTACTTGTTTCTATTATCTAAGAGAGAATACGAGATCAATTACTCAAATCAACAATAAAAGTCTGAAAACTCTCTTGGAGAAGTGTTTTAGAATAAGAACATTTTGAACTTTGTTGGTCTGTTGCATAAGCTTAATGCCCCCTTACAACCCCCGGGAATCATAAAACCAAGGAAACTTTGAATGGAAAACTTGATTAAAGTATAAAAAAATAATGATAAGTGCAACCTACACCATAGGAGAATTTTACACAAACAACAGAGCACTTTTACCCAAAAAATCATTCAAAGCATGCATTTCAAATACCAAGCGCTTTTTTCATGCATTAATTCACTTAAGCATACTCTAAAACACCTAAATCAAACTACTAAATTGAAATTTAGTCTAAGGGATAATGACAAGGGATGTCTCTACTCTCTACCCAAATGGAGAATAGAGTTTCAGAAGCATTTCATAGGTGCTTTTCATGGAGACCTATGCCAAGTTGTAGTTTAACATAATGCTTTAAAGCTAACCTCAAAGTAAGCATTAAGAGACTAATTTATTCATCATTTTCCAAAAAAGTAAACCTAATGTGCCACATAAGGTCTAATAGTTTACAAGATAATTTACATTGAACGTTATAAAATTTATTGTGTATTTGAATGGATGGAAATGTAGGGAAAGAAAATTGGGTGGAAATTTAACTTCTTGTTTGGACAATATTACAAAAAGAAAATTGAATGGAAAGAAAATAAAGGGAAACGGGAGAGAAGATAATCTCCCATCTTATCGAATATTTTCCTCCCCAAATGGGAAGAAAATGAAAGAAAACTAGCCCCAACACCCACTATGCACATGACTTAGTTCCTCTCTCCTTTCCAATACATGCACAATCTCCATTTCACACTCTGATCTTCTCATTTTCTTTCCTCTCATCAAACTATCAGACCAAAAATTTTCTTCTCAATTTCCCTTTCCCTCCTATTTTCTCTCCCATTTACTTTGCCCTCATTTTCTACCCATTCAAACACAGTATTAGTGTGTGGATTACAGGCCATGCAGAGTTATACTTCACATATATAATTCAACAAAACCATTCACTCCAAAACTTAGCATAAAGTGTCATTTTAGATTGCAATAATCGAATATAATGTAGAAAACAGAAGTATTCCTAAGAATTATTTAAAGAATCAGGTGCTTAAAATGGTTTAAGTTTAAGAATTGACAATTCACACAGTCACAATTCAAAAAGATTCCATATACAGGATTAGAAATCTCAGTAGATATAGTAATTGGAATGGTTGCTAGCTGAAAATGAATGTGCAGTTCTGCACTCACCTCTCTGCATTGTTGTATTTGCATTGCCATCCAAGCCTCTTAAAGTTGCTAATAACTCATCTGTTATCTTCCGCTTCAAGGGCTGGGGAACTTCCACAACCTTTTCTTCCACTAAAAATTCCTTCTTTAATTGGCTTACCTTCACAAGAACACAAATATAGCCTTCATCAATCAATTGCACTAAAATCTTCAACATAAGCCTCAAAATCACCAACCAAAATCTTAACACTGGCACACTGCAGCAAACAGATAAGAAAACTCCAAATCTAAAAGGACTCAGTGTTACCAGTTTAATAAGCTCTGTAGGTTCTGATTCTTTCCTTATTCGAGTAGATTCTTCCATTTTCCTAATCTGATCTGGGGTATACCTAAAAGCTGCAAATACAAAACACCCAATAACAAACCACCCTTTTACAGCCCAAAAAAAGCAAATTTCTCCACAATCAACAAAGTGATAATTACGCAAGCAAAAACCCAGAATTGAATAGAAAGCTTACCACTTTGGGAATCATTGTAGGGATACATATAGAGAGAATTGAAGAGAGACTGAAGCACATAGAGTGTGACCACAACGTTGATTGAGCATATAATAATTGTCGTTCGCTTGTAAGAACACCATTTCCCTCTCGCTCCGCTGCTATTCCCCCCAACCGCCCACTCTCCCCTTGCCATCTCCCTTCTCCCTCAGCTCCTCATGCTTCGCCTCCATCCCATCATCTCTCTCTCGAAACCCCCTCTTCCAATGTGCCCAAATCCCTATGTTTCCCCGTCTGTATCTTTCAGAACACACTAGAAGAAGCAAGAACGAAGAAACAAATGCTGCGGAATACTTTAAACAGATTTATTCCTCCGAATTAATTATGGGAGTTTTTTTAACTTTTTTTTGTGGTTGAAGGATCGACGGATCGATAGTATCAATATCAAGGCTGTTCCTTTCTCTGGGTAGGTGTCATGTTGATTGATTAAATAACAGTCACCAACCTTAATAAAGTCGGATGAATAATTAATACTTATATTTTCTTTATTTTCAGCTGTCGTTTATGAGTGCCGTCGCAGATAAATATCGGGTTACAGTTTGATTTAAGATTTAAATTTGGGATCTTTAGGAAGAAATTAGTATTGGTAGAAATGGGCTAAAGTGCTAAACTGATTTCCCATCAAACCCAAGCGCAGGCCAGTCCGGCCCGAGCCCAAAAAGGATTAGAAGATTCCCCGTAAAAAACAAGACGGCGGGAAGATTCAGATAACGTTGAAGAAGAAGAAGAGCTGGGAATCTGGGATTCTCAATGAACTTACTTTCTTCAGTTTATTGCAAAGAAGTTGGGTTCTTCTACGAGAAATTGGCACGTAATATCTACGAAATCGGTGTAATTTAGAAAATATTTTCAATTTATATTCTCTCACAAATCTTGAATGATTGATGGAGTAAAATTTAGGAGTTCGTACATAATAACTCGTATAATTCACTGTAGATACATTTTTATACTCCGTATAAGGTATATGCACAATTTTCCATAAGAATATATTATGTAATAATTCAAATTAAGGTTGCATTCCAACGGTCGACTGTCTGTGTGTGTCTTTTTTAGTCTCCCATAGTCCGATTTGGGTGAAAAGCAAAGCAGTGCGAAAATGGTGATGTCAAAGGTGAAGTACGAGGAGCTACGGCAGCAGAGGGTGGAGGAGAACAAGAGAAGGTTGGAAGAGCTCCACCTTCCTCTGCTCTCTCTCGCCCTAAAAAATGCATCTCCCAAACCTTCTCCTGTATGTATTACCCTCGCCCCCTTCCGTTTTATTTGCTTTTATTTCTTTCCTAAAATCCCTCATGTTTTCTGGGCGATTGTATAGATGAAGAAGGTGAAGCCGCGCGTAATCAGGACAGAGCTTGTCCCGGTGCGACGATCGCCCCGGGTCGCCAAATCCGCCGCGCCCGAGTACAGAGAAGTATTTCTCAATTCTCAATTTCTCATTGCACTTTTTGATGAACTTTAGCTCTTTTTTGGAGTATTTTATCTTTGATTTACTGGAATGACTTGAACTCATTTGGATTGCACTATTTCAGGTGACCTACTACGAGCGGATCCTACCCCGAAGGTGATTAGTTGGAATGAAGTTTTAAAGTTGTGATGTTTTTTGCTTCTATTGGGTGTTTGCCTACTTTAAACTGCATTTTCTCATTGTGCTGTAGTGCTTCGTGCCCAAGGAGGAGGGATCTCTCAAATAGGGTATATGCGTCTGACAAAGATAGGGCTGTTGCTACATTGAAAGCCGAGAAGTTGGAGGCAAGTCTGGAGTCTAACGTTCCAACCTTTGTTAGATCAATGCTTCCATCCCATGTTAGCGGCGGTTTTTGGCTGGTGAGAATCTGTCTCTTTGAAACTAGGAGAAGTTCATAGTTTTTATTGTTTGTCCTACTAGCGCAGATGTAGAATGGGGAGATGTTACTACTACTTCATATCACAGCTATTACTTGTTAACAAAGTCCTGGACTTTGTATGAAAGAACTTGACAATCACATGGTTTTTTCTATGGCTTTATCTTAACGAGTTATGGATAGCTGTAGCATTGCAGTCCAGATATGATGTTAAGCTACATATTAGCTAACTCTTGCATAGGTTATACTGCAGGCTATTGCTTCATTTCTTTGATGTTTGGTGTGCTTGAAATTTGTTATTATCTTATAAACGTGCAGATAGAATAGGAGTTTGTAGCTCTACTAGATAGATTGTGTAGTGGATAGCTTATTTTCTCTGCCATGCTCCTTTTCTTTCAGCCTTAAAAGACTAGCATGATCACTTTGAGGATCAAAGCTTGGTTAGGATATAGCATAGTTGGGACTTGGGTGCACAGAGAATGATTTGGACACCACCTAAGGATCACGTTTTGTGTGTGTGTATGCCAATAAACCAAGGGATTCTAACTTATCAATTTTGAAAATTGGTGTACATTCTCCTGGTAGTAACTCTCTTATTTTATGGAAGATTGTTCACTACATAGTTAGTCCATTTGAAAGCATGTTAAGCCTATGAAGGGCTGATAACACTGCTGGGATTCAATGATGCAGGGGCTTCCGTCATACTTCTGCAGGAGGAACCTTCCAGCCCGAGATGAAACTGTGACATTGATAGATGAATCAGGAGCAGAGTGGCCAACTGTATACTTGGCCAGGAAAGCAGGACTTAGTGGAGGATGGAAGAAGTTTGCTGTTGATCATGACTTGGTCGATGGGGATGCACTCGTTTTTCAATTGATAAAGCGTGCAGTATTTAAGGTGATGATGGCTAATAGGATACATGCTCATGATTTCTTATTACTTGGTGATCGAGTGACATGTGTCTAAGTTTTGGTTGGAACTTTGAAGGACATGCAGTGATGCTAGTCAAACCAGAGCATGTTATTTTTACTTGATTTGATATGCATATGCTTAAAAAGCATTAGAAGTATTTGCATTTGACATTCATGTGAAATATTAGGTTTCATTTACAGGCATAAAACATTATATGGTTTTACCGAAGTATTGAACTAACTTTGATTCCATTTCTAGATCTACATAACGAGGCTCAATAATTCGGCAGATGATGATGGCAATGAGACCTCCAATGACTAGTGTAATCTGGCTTGCAATTAATGGGTGTACAATAATGCAAAGTATGATATCCAGGTATGAACATACAGTACTACCAAAGCCGTAGAAAGATTGGGATATTATTAACTGTTTAGTACGGAGTCTTTGTCACTGCACAATTGTTACTTGTATAGGTTGAATTTAAAGCCCTTTCTGTTCAATTGACACAATCACATAACTATTGCTCCATGATTATGTAAGGAAAGATGCTTGATTATACCACTATCTAGTTGCCATATTGCCACTTTCCAACACAAACATTACCTGTATGTATCTTTTCGTGCATTTTAAGGTCTTAGTCCTATAGAAACATTAGTTGTTAACCTTCAAATAACCTGCAATTTGCACATTACCAGAGTAGAACTGCATGGGCTTTTGAGTTATGCCATGTTATTGGTATAGAGGCCTGTCGAACCAATAATGACTAATTCCAGTTTGATAAGAAATGATTATCGAAATGTTTCCTCAAAGACTAAAAGTAGAATCATACAATGAAACATAAAATCGCATTACTTGGCCGATTTGACACAAGGCTTAATCCATTGTCTGAGGTGGAAACTTATGGCAGACAACTCTGCTCACTTCTAGGTGCACAATAAGAATCACGTTTTGTATTATTATCTGCAGAATATAGATAGATAACAATTTGAGCTGGTAGGATGTCACTTCTTCTGTTCTGTGCAAATAAGGGGCTTGAATTCTCGGTTTAGTACATGGTTGTGTTATGCTTATGTTGGCAATGCTGTTTTCTTGTCTTATATTTTATTTTTTTTAAATGGTTTTTTGCAGGGAAAGAGTGCAGCTGCTCAATGCTTTTGTATGTTGACTGTTTAGCCAGACATGTCACTACTCCAATGCACCCTCTAACCCACATATCTAGGGAGCAAAGTCTCATTAGTAGTTAGTTACATAGTAGATAAGTCTTAGGATTAGATATATTGTCTGCTGTCTTGGTGGCCCTCCTCTCTGGTCATGCTATTCTTCAAAACAAGATGTTCTTGCTTAACCTGTTCTCTGACATTTCCATGAAAATGGCAGCTTATGTTTCCAAGATTTAGACTATCACTTAGATCTATTAGGATATGTAAGAAAACTACTAGAAATGTTTGTCCATTTACTGTGACCATTCTTATTTCGAGAAGAATTTCAAGAATCTAGAAGCCAATCTGAGAAGAATTGAATTCACAGGAAATATCTTAAATTTACAGCAAGTTTATAGTGGGTGGTTTTCTTGAACCATAATGGACACATGGCTAACAGCTGTAATGGGTTACCACTGATTTGCTCTTTCTCTGGTTAAATTGAAGGGAGAATTATATATATTGACTTGGGTGGGGGGTGGTTGTCCAAAACCCAAAAATATGGTGAATATATATACATTATTATTATTATTATATTATATTAGTTTTTTGAAGAACTTGGAAATGGTGGTGAACAGGCTGTTGATAGCAACCTTTGTTTGTGGGCAAAGCTGGATTTTAATTTCCAGCTTGCACAAGAAAATAACATGGCTCTCTCACCTTGATCATCGCCCTCTTTTGCTTCGTATAATTGCGGCTTGTCTCAGCCGGATGACAGCTGCTTCTTTTATTAATTCTCTCCCTAGATTTATGTTGAATTTTTGTTCATGAATCATACATGCATCTAATTAAGTACACTTATATATAATTCCTGACATCTGGCTTTATTACCTATCACTAATCTTCTCCCAAAAAGGTTGAATCCCCAACCTAAGGGCCCCACGCCCCAGCTGAACACAAAGACGGGTGGGACTCGATCCGTGGTCTATTCTCTCAAAGTTCACCCATGTGGCCAGTTGAGCTGCCTATGCAGACCACCTATGATTAATCTAGATTTAGTCTTAATCGTGTTTATAGACTTGAATTCTTATTTAAGGAAATATTTAATCAAAAACTCTTTTTAAAATTATAAACTTCTTAGTTTTTACAATAATTAAATTTCTAGTTAAAAGTTCATATTAAATAATTCAACACTAATCATATTTGTATTAGGGTGACAAAATACCATTCATGAATTTTAAAGTAGATATGTTCACAACTTGAAACTTCTGATTAAGTTGGAAGAGACTCACAACATCTCATTGACACATCATATATGGATCTTTTAAGTAATCCAAAGGTATACACCAAACCTATCCCTAAACAATTAATTCCTTCTCTCTTTCTGTTTTGATATTGTTTAAATTTTGTGGGTTTTGGTATTGAAATTATTGTGAATGGCTGGCTGTATGTGCATTTTTTCGTGTGGCAAACAACTGAAGTTGACAGGCAGTGGCTAACGTTAATTAATGGTCTTATAAGACAGTGATTTGAACCCTATAATTTACTCCCTAATCCCTATTAATTAGCGACTTTGTGTTTTGTTTATTCACCCTTAATCATTACTCTTCCGCGTTTCCTTCAATTGTGGCGCGAATTTGATCTGTCTCACGCGGCATCTCTCTCTCTCTCTCTTCATTACTTCATCCCATCCTTTTCTTCTGGTATCTATGATCCCCTTAATGTAAAAATTATGACTTCATTTAGCAATCAAAGAAAGATAAAACCAGCTTGGTTGGTAGAAGTGATCGTACGCTATTATATCTTAAGATAGGTCGAGAGTTTGAAGACCATGAAAAAATTAATCTGACCAGCAAACAAAACATAGATTATAGACTTCTTGTGTAATACTCGTGTTCCTTAATTAACAAATTATAATACATCGTATAAAAATTCACGTAGTTTTAAATTCAAATTTGAGTTGAATTATCAATTTAAAACCTGTTTGAACAACTCAACGTTTATACAAATATTTAATGTTTCAAAGAGATTTGGGAAGGGGTGTTTTCATTGACCATTTCATCCACATATTGTCCCATACAAATTACATATATAATACATAATACCTAATCCCTGCTTGGCGTGCTTCCAAGTTTTGTCTTCTGCGACACAGTGCCCATTCCACCACTTAGCTTGCAAATTGCAATTGGCCGACTCAAGTCGGCCTTGGTGATATATACTAAAATGGGTTGCAATTAGGACCCACTTTCATGACCCCTTTTCGTGCTTACACATGTATAAAGTCATTAATCATCGACAAATTGCGGATAATAAAGACGACTCTAATTACGTATGATTACATACGCTAATGTTTCATGTTAACGTGAAACTTCTTGCGTGTACCGTATACTTATTTGCGTATATACTTCAATTCCAACAAATACGGAGTAGTTAAAACCCATCATTTCTATCAAAAGTTCTACTAGGATGCCCGTCAAGTAATATTATATGTCTTGACGCGTTCTTCAAAAGTATATTATGTCTTAATACTCGAAGTGTTATGCATTAACTTTTTGAAAAAACACCCTAATTCCTTATTACAATCTTGTAATCTATATAGATGAATAAGTGATGCTTTGTGCTGCCCTGTTTGTCAATGAATATGTTCTTTCGTCTGTGACATCATGTAATTTTCATGCGTAACTCTCACGTTGTTAGCTTTGACGGCTAATTAATGACTCAATTGCCTCCCTCCCTCCCCATGCCAAAACAATGCGTTTTTGATTGATCATTCAAGCGTTGCTACCTGTTGTAACGCTTGGCCTCGTGCAACCATGCAGCTCATAGTTGTACTTGTTTCTCAAATCACAATATAATCGCATTAGTTACGAATGAACACACTCCATTATCTTCGTTTTAATTGCATATTCAAACTTCACCTCAATATACTTCATAAAAAATATGTATGGTATGAAAAAATTAATATGTATTTTGATGAAAATTAGGGTGACTACCAATATGTGTTTCTTTTAAATGGTAAGAAAGGAGTAATAATTAGGGAAGATGATCAAGAAGCGCAAAGTAGCAGGGGAGGCGCACGATAAGTTAAGGAACAGCTCACATATTCCAGCTTTTGTTTAACGCCGAATGGACCAGTTGGACATGTCAGCACATGTGTTCAAAACAACAATATGGACTTACTATATTGTATATAACTACGCTTAATACCAAAATTCATAAAAATTAAACCAAAACCAAAAACCCCATCGCAGAATTTCTCCATTTACGCCTCTCAGCACCTTCTCTCTCTCCCTCGCAGTGTCCAGCGCAGCACAGAACAACAACAGCAACAACAATGGAATTTGTTCAGACGCTGGGATCCGCGTCTTCTTCTTCCTCTTCTTGATAACTGCGACTTGTTTTCACCATTTTCTTGTTTTTACCACCAAAAAGTCTCGTACGTGTTTCTACTTTTGTTAATTTTCTGCAAATTTTCTAGTGCTTTGATCGATCTCGCGTGCCAATATCGTGTTTTTCCGACCCCCCATTTTCTTGAAGTTCTGGGTACTATAGTTTAGGTGCTCTATAGAATCTCAGATTCTCAGATACTGTTGTTTCCGAAGAGATCTTGTTGAATTGGGATGATTTTTCGTTGACTGTTGATAAAGTTGTCATTTTTAGTCTTGGTGTCATGTGATTGTTTAGTTTAACGAATATCATGCAAGATTAGTGTTTTGCCAGTTGCCAGCATTGTTTATACGGGTGTTTTCTTTGTCTGTATGTCTCACAGGTTGGCATTGGGTTTGTGATTTCTGAATCAAGCTAAACATAGTTGGGAGATTAAATTCTGGGGTGAAATTTCTGGAGAAAAAAGTTTGGATTTTCTAATTGATTTGAAGGGGACCGAAGTATGTTGTCGAAAGGTCAGCATCAGACGGTCCCATTGTCTGTGTTGTTGAAGCGTGAATTAGCCTCTGAGAAGGTTGAAAAGCCGGAGATTTTTCATGGCCAAGCCAGCCAGAGCAAGAAAGGAGAAGACTTTACTCTTCTCAAGACTGAATGCCAGAGGATTCTGGGAGATGGGGTCACCACCTATTCGGTTTTCGGGGTATGCTTATCATGCTCCTTTTACATGTTTCTAGATTATTGTGGTTTTATCTGTGCACATTGTGTTCTAGATTATACAAGGTTCATTCAATTAAACTCCTCAGGGATGTGATCATTCTGCCTTTGACTTAATGACTTCTTGAAGTTTTATTTGATACCTTTATGTGCAATGGGTGATCTAGAAGGAAAAGAGTTCTTATAGTCATTTGCAGAAAGAAAAGATAAAGTTTTTGTATAAAATCACATGATGATATGTTAGGCTGCAGGGTATAGCGAGGCCAAATAAAAATTTTCACATGAGAATGATGGAGTAGGACCTCGAATTTTACCTGATCTGATTGGGAGATAGAAAATGGGGTGATAGTTTTCAAGTTATGTTGTTTGGATAAGATGCAAATGGAGTTATGGAGTGGAAAGAAAATGGGAGGAAAGTGGGGGAGAAAATATTCCCCCCATCCTATCAAAGATTTTCCACCCCAAAATGGGAAGGAAATAAGGACAAAATTTGTTATTCCTTTTTCAACAGGAGTCAATGCATGTTATACCTACAAACCTAGTTATTGTTCATCAGAGTTGGTGCTGTGATTAATCATTTTTTTTTAATAAAATTATTTCTTATTTATTGCTTTTTTGGATGCATTTGGAATTCATATATTAGGCTTAACAGCTCATCTTTGGATTTTGAGCTGTAGTTCTTTCAGGGTTTTCTTTTTCCTGTGAATTCTATCCTTTTGTGAAAGGAAATTCTGCAGTTTTTAAAAAAATATGTACTTGCCAAGTTTTCCTTAGCTTTGCACAAATCCATTGTTATTAAAAGTTTCTTCTTAAGCACACAACACACATATATATCTGTAATCTACATCTTATGTTTCAGCAAAGTGGAGGATATTGGCAACCCCATTTCTTTGATGCATTTTTTCACTACTTTTGCAGTTGTTTGATGGGCATAATGGGTCTGCAGCTGCTATATACTCCAAAGAACAACTCTTGAATAACATTTTGAGTGCAATTCCACCAGACCTCAACAGAGATGAATGGGTTTCTGCTTTGCCAAGGGCTTTAGTTGCTGGGTTTGTGAAAACAGATAAAGATTTCCAAGAAAGAGGTAATAGGTTAGGTCTATTGCATTAACATTGTAGTTGGATATGTAAAACTGGCCGTCATGGTTGAAGGCGTTGTGGTAGAGAGGACTGATTTCCTTTGAACTTGTCATGATTAAGGACTACTGTTCTGAACCACCTGAGAATCTTCTAAATGAATCAACAAATAATAGAAACACCAATAAAACGACAAAGCTTTAAGTAGTAAGTATGCTACGAAAAATAAGATGTCTGAAAGTACACTTGTGTGTTCAGCACTTGGAGTAGATACATCACAAAATGCGTTTGAGGGTAGCTAATGACCTACTTCACTCCTCTTTACTATTGTCAATTTCTTGTCTAATTTGACCTAATATACTTCCTATTGGGATCTTAGGGATGATGTAACCCTGACATATACTTTGGTTTAATAAGAATAGAAATAGAAATATTGAGCTTGTGCCAAGTGGACAAATTAACTTAGCAATTGTAGTATCAAATATTGTTGGCTACTGTTATCTGTTGAAAGCTCACCCGCATAAAACAAATCTGTCTGAACTACACAGTTTCTGTAATAGTGTCCATACTAATTCTTATATATTATTGTGCTATATTTCAGTGCAAACTTCTGGCACGACAGTCACATTTGTTATAATTGAGGGATGGGTTGTAACAGTTGCCTCAGTTGGTGATTCTCGATGTGTTCTTGAATCTGCCGAAGGGGAAATATATTATCTATCAGCAGATCACCGACTTGAATGCAATGTAGAGGAGTAAGAAATGCCATCCTATCTGATGCATAATATTGCTTCCGCTCATAGAATATTGTTTTAATCCCATATCTTTAATTAAATAGGAGGAAACGCATTACAGCAAGTGGTGGAGAGGTTGGCCGGCTTAACACTGGTGGTGGAACGGAGGTATATTTCCTACTCCAAATTAATAACTCACTCTCCAACTCCCTCCAATTTTGTCTAATTGTTTTAGTCTATTTTAGCAATTTTGAGGTGAGAGTACTTGTTGAGTTGTTGTGCACGGGTCTTACCAGCATTTGCTAATTGCTTTCATTTCAGATTGGTCCTTTGAGGTGTTGGCCTGGTGGGTTATGCCTCTCAAGATCCATCGGAGATATGGATGTTGGCGAGTACATAGTTCCCGTCCCTTATGTAAAGCAAGTAAAGGTTTGTTTTCTATTTGTTGCTCGTATAAGTGAATCTGACGTGTTTTCTCCTTTCACCTTCAAGAATGCTATTTGTACTGATTTTTTTTTAATTTTTTTTAAAAATTATTATGTCTGCAGCTTTCCTCAGCTGGTGGCAGGCTTATTATAGCGAGTGATGGTGTCTGGGATGCAGTAACTGCAGAAACAGCTTTTGAATGTTGCCGTGGAATGCAACCAGATGCTGCAGCTTCACAAATTGTTAAAGTATGTTTATCTTCGACTGTTTGACTATTTACTTGATAATTTGCTTAGTGTTTAACTTGTGCCCGTTCCTCCAATTTTGAAGGAAGCCATACAACCAAAAGGTCTCCGAGACGACACAACATGCATTGTGATTGATATACAACCCCCAGAGAAGCCAAACCCTCCCCGGCCACAGCACAAAAAGACGGGAAAAGGAGTATTTAAGGCTATGTTTCGCAAAAAGATTTCTGAATCTTCTTCCAATGCAGAGAAAGATTATTGCGAATCAGATGGGGTCGAGGAACTATTTGAGGAAGGATCAGCGTCACTTGCAGAAAGGTGTGAACGCAATGTTCTTAAGTTTACTTATGCATCCAGTGTAAAGAGAGACTCTCAGATTGTGCATCTAACCTCATATGGGACTCAGGCAGAGAATTTATTCGTTTTCTATGTTTTCATGGATTACAGGTTGGATACAAGGTACCCAATTTGTAATATGTTTAAGCTGTTCGTGTGTGCTGTGTGTCAAGTGGAGATAAAACCTGGAGAAGGTATTTCGGTACATGCTGGATCAGCAGATTCAAGAAAGCCACGGCCATGGGATGGCCCTTTTCTTTGCTCGAGCTGCCAAGAGAAGAGAGAAGCCATGGAAGGGAAACGACTTTATGGAGGTGAGACCTTCTCTCTCTCTCTCTCTCTCTCTCTTCCTTATTGTCATGGTAAACCCCTACACCACAAAACTCATTGCTTGCATTCTTGGACCATTTCCAGATGGCAGATACAGTAGTGGAAGCGACTAGTTATCCTCGCATACAAACTATTCACACGATCAGTCACTAACAATTGATTCATGGCTTATTGTTATTGGGGAAGGTCTACTTCACGCACTGACCAAATTCCCTACCCTCTTCAGTGAAGGAACGAGTGTCGATGCTTCTTGTGACATACCTGAGATACAAGCATCACTACATTTGTTTATGTCTCCTTTAGGTAAAAAGAAGCAGTGTTTGCGTAGTACATAGCTGGGCTACATTCTAACAATTGTTTCTCTCGTGGAGTTCTTCCTATTCTCCATTTGAAGCCTCATGGTCGTGGAGAATACTGCATAGCAAGAAACACGAGAGGTAATTACATCACAACCAGCAGCATCAATAGTATTCGTGTAGGGTTAATAGTGAGTGAGTGAGAGAAACATATTTCAGTGTAACATTGTTATCTAGGAAGCTGTTTTAGGATTTTTCAATTATTTTTTTTCCCACTCATCCGACGGGGAGAAACTAGCCGATCATCGCGATTATTGTATTCGTTCTTGTAGCATTGATTTGTTCCTTCATTCCCAGGCTTGAAAAAGAACAGAACAAGAAAAGATTGAATCCACAACTGAGAGTTCCTTTCTGCCAAAGGCAGACAGACAATGGTCTCTGTATCTCTATGAAACACCTACCAGTCTGATTGATTGATTGCTGTCTTGTAAATACTTCCATCTTTGTGTGAACTTGAGCTTCATTGATTGATTAAAAGCCATGGCAGATAACCCAAAAAGCCATGTCAGTTTCCAAGTCTTTGTTTGTGGGTTTGTGGGGATTGAGGCGTGGGGACATAAACATGGTATAGAAACAAATGCTTCACAGTCATACAGCAAAAATCCTTGGTGGGAAATCCCCTCTCTTTTCTGCTTTCTGCCACTGCTTTCATATTCTACTGACACATGCTTTTCACAAGATAAAACTAATCTAGTCGAGTCTGATCAGGTCTGATACATGCTTTTCACAAGATAAAACTAATCTAGTCGAGTCTGATCAGGTCTCTTTCAGGACCTGTGAACGGTCAAACCTCTTTCTTTCACTTGAGTTTAAACACGCAAAGGAATAATCATTCATAGGATGGAGAGGCAAGAAAGCCAACAAGCAACATGGTACAGGACAAACAAGAAAAAGAAAAGCTGGGAATTGGGCAAATCTTCCCCTCCTCCCTCCCCCCCTCCATCTCTTATCTTTATACAAAACATATATTGGATTTTGAGTGGAGAAAATGAGGCTGTCCACTGTCCACCAAAATAAAAATAATTAATACCTCCATGATTGAGATGTAAGATGCTGACCTTGACTACGTAAACAAAATTTCTCTGTTCTTTGGACCACCTTGTACACGGGTGTGTGGCCCCACCATCTTACCAAACTGTAAAATGCATGTACCAAAACAACATATTCAGAAACACATAGTCACTGCTCAAGATTATGTACTGGATAAATCTGGTTTTGTTATTCTGGTTGACAAATGACCACAGTGAAATAAACCAGTTTAAGTTTTTGTTCCATAACTGACCAGCTCAAACTGTTAAAAGTCAAGCTGATAACTTTATAGTTGCTAAATCAATAATTAAACTAATTTGGTCCGGTTTGCCATCTAAAACAGGACCAAATAGCAGCCAGGCAGTCCCCCCTTTCATTCTCCCTTTCTGTTTGTTCTCTTCGTCTCAGTGGCAAAGCTACTGTCTCACCAAAATCTTGAAAATGTCGAACTTGAAGCTCATATATTCTTCCTGTCCCTAAGGTTTATACAGGGTTTAGCTCCATCTAGATCCCTATCCATCCCATTCAGTGTACCCAATTCTCTTTTGTCCTCGCAGAGCCATCATGCAGTATGGTGGGGATATGATATTCTGCAAGCTGTGATCAATGAATTATTTGCATTTTTATACTCATTATTATAGTTACCAACACCAATATCCAGTCGTATCTATTTGAAGTAACTATGCTACCTAATTCGTTTTGTAGGGAGGAATAAATCCCCTCACGGATCGAGCATCTTAAGTTCTTAACCAAACCATTTTGTCTTGTAACTTCTCTATATCGTTCTTGATGTGGTGGTAAATATTGTCGCTCCGGCAAATACGTATAAATAGTAAGGTCAGATCGTATGTGAACCCTTTAATCGTATATATGCTTGTTGGTTTAAGCTGTTGAGCTTGAATTGAGAAAAGTGGCCGTGGGTCAAATGGGTTGAACAAAGGGAAAAAGGCTTAACTTTTTAAGTGGAGAAGGCCGGATAGCTCACTCCAATCTAAGATGGTTGGGGCTGATGTTTCAGGCTGGCGAAAACTATTGGCTGCTAAGCCTTTGCTCGTACCGCCAGCTTAGGTCGGTTCGGTTAGCTCTAAGGCCGATTAATCGGTTATGGTCGGGAATAATTTCTTTCAGTAACTTGACTGGATACCGAGCAGGTATGTAGTAGGTACAAGCTTACCTACCCCGGAAAAAATTCCCTATCAGTAAGCTCTCAGAAGAATAACCGGATAAATATTACCGAAAAGTTGAGAAACAACTGTGTTGTTATTAATATCGAGACAGTGATTCAAATGTCAACTCGATCACGTAAGTGTAGGTTATAATGTGGAGTTTAATTAAATACTAAATACTATACCCAAAGTGATAGGTGCAAAAGGGGACAAGACAAAAGAACCACATAATCTTATGTCAAATGTCCTAATTGTGTAATCAAAGATTCTTCTTGAGATAGGTGTAGGACAATTTTATGTGAATTTGAGCATGACTTATTGACCTTGCCCTTTTACGGTACAAATACTTCCTATCCGTATGGAGGAATCATTTTACAAAAATGAACTACTGCAAGTAAAAAAAAAACAGTACTTATTATTATTTTATTCCCACAAAGTTTACTTAGCCTGCAGGGTAGATTTTGGTACCACATATCTTTAGATTCTGTACTGCCAGATCAGTATCCTTTGCTATTCATTCAAAGGGGATCCACTTCCACAGTCCTCATCAAGACATTCATAAAAGAAAGAAATATATATAAGCTTAAACAATATAACTCAACTGGTCAACTAATTTGCAAAAAAAAAAAAGTTGATACTTTTGTTTCGCTGACAGTTCACCGAAAAAAAATGATTTGTTCATGGTCGATCAATCTAAAAGAAAGTTAGATAATTTTGTTTTGCTGATAGCTCACCTAAAAAAAGTGAATCAAGGATATCTAAGTCTGGTCAACATACCACTTGTCCACCACATGCCTCTCTTTTTTTCTTGAGTTTGTGAGTCCATTCATCCACACAAGTATAACTGGCAAACAGGTTGCATATTGCTTATTAAGACATTTTAGGTTGGCAGCCCTCCCCCTTTTCCTCTCTTCTCATATCCTTATTATTATCTCTGCATCTGCCCCCCTCAGTTTTTCCCTTTAATTTTGTTTTCCAAAGGAAAAATTCACTGAAAGAGAAAGAGAATCTGAGAAAAACCCATACCGTATATATCGTTGAGTCATGGACAAGAAGCATCATCAGGAGATCAGAGACGACAAAGTAAAGGCGGCGCCGGCGGAAGAGCAAACATCCGGCAATGCCGCCGCCGCGTCACCGCCGTCAGCGTCGTCATCTCCGTCGCATGAATTTTCCTTCACCATTTCGCTCCACCAACCGTCTGCAAAAGCCCCGGACAGAACGAAATCTCCGCCGGCGCCGGCGCCGTTCGCCGTCGACTTAACTCCGGCCGACGAAATATTCTTCGGCGGCCACCTCCTCCCCCTCCACCTCCTCTCCCACCCCCCCGTCTCCCCTCGCTCCTCCACCAACTCCCTGGAAAGCTTCACCCTCCCCATAAAAGAATTACTAGAAGACCAAACCTCACAACAAAACCCCGACACCCAAACAAACAACCACGATCATCATCAAAACAACATTAACAATCAAAGAACCGAGGAGAAACCGAAATCCAGCAGGTCGTTCTCCTTGTTCTGGCTGCCCAAATGGAGAAAAGGGTACGAGGTAAGAGACAAGGAAGAAGAGAAGGAAAAACATGGGAGGAAGCTAAAATTCGACATAACTCAGGTTGTGAAGAGATACATGAGAATGGTGAGACCGCTCTTATCCTTCCGGCAAAGCAGAAGAGGGAATCTTCAGTTCGACCGGCAAGCTTATTCATATTCCGGCCACTTAAACCTGCGGGGCAAGAAAGATATTAGAGGCAAAAGAGGGGAATATTCAGCGCCGGCATCCATGAGAACATCTCCGACCAACAGTGGCCTCCTCGTACCGCCCGCAACTTCCCCTACTTCTTCAAGCGACAGCACCATGGAAGAGTTGCAGGCCGCCATTCAAGCTGCCATTGCTCACTGCAAGAAATCCATTCAAGTTGAAGATAAACTCAAATGTCAAGATTAAGCATATCCCAAACTTCTTTTTAATTTAATTTTCTCTTTTTTAAAAAAAAAAATTACCATTTTACTATTTTTTTTTGGGTGATGGGAAATCAGCAGCTAGTAGTCAAGTAAATCAGTCTAAAATTGTCCATAGTTGACAGCCTTAAATCAGGAGGGAGTCGAAGTTAAAACCCTGAGATTATCAGGCTAATAGCTTGACTGGGAATCTGGGATTGCCCTTACATACCTTTTACTATTGGATGGGTTATTGCATTTTATTAGCAATAATTAGTCTTGTTGTGTCACATATTGATGGAAACTACACATATGTATGTATTTACAATGATGAGTTTGGATATATGGATGGTGCATGGTGGAGGATAATCATTAATAAGTGTAGTTTCTTTGAATAGTTGAATGTCTTGGATGATATTTTAAAGTATTGAATTATACTTTGTTTTATTATGCCTCAAATTGAGTATGGGGCCTTCAAAACATCTAATAAAACACTACATCACAATTTAAAGTTATAATGGAGCCTGAATGACATATGTTACAGTTATTTAAATACATTACTTAGCTTAGTCATATGGCAATAACAAAGATTGAATGATACATGTCACAGTTCTTTATATTTCAATAAAAGAACTTCAATGATATATCTTATAATTCTTTATATGCATTAGCTACATGGTGGTAATAGAGCTCGAATGAAGTGTCACATTTCTTTACATACATTCTTTACATGGTGATAATAAGGTTTTAATGATAGATGACAATTCTTTACATACATTAACTATGACGGTAAGAAAAATTAAATTTACCAACGAAAAATTCATTTCTATTTAATTTACCAACATATTTTCATTGGTAAAACATTGAAATCCATAAGTAGGTAAGCTGTAGCAATTTAATCATCACTTGTTAAATCTGTAGGTTTTTTTTTTTTTTTTTAAATTACAGTGCCTAGTGTTAATGGAGTTTGAATGATATGTGCGCCACAATTCTTTACATACATTACCTACGTCACTTCAAGAAAATCTAATTTATCAACATAAATTATTATTTTTGGTAAATTATTGAAATACGTATGTATTTAATTTACCTATGGATTTTCGTTGGTAAAACACTGAAATTATAGCTATTTAATCTATGGTTAAATCTATTAGCATTTTATTATTTTCTTGTAGTGCGTGGTGATAACAAAATTTGAATGACATGTGTTACAATTTTTTACATATATTAGCTACACGGTGATAACATAGTTAGAATGACATTTATCACAATTTTTTTATATACATTAGCTAAGTATAAATTAGTGGATTCTATCTTGAATTAATCATTGTACTCATACATTGCCATAAAATTTTGAATGAGTATAATGTTTTGGATTTAATGATAGCAAGAATTCATGGTAAGGCACATGTACAACTTTTCTTGTGTCTGTTGTGCTCTCACTTTTTTTCAATCACTACTATTTATGTAACAATGACATATAGGTAGTGTGGCCGCGAATGTGAGACTGGACCAATAAATTAGGATGGGGACCATTTTCAAAAACCACGTACTATATAGATCTTGCACATTAATGGAACATCATTCAAAGAATTTGAAAGGGGTTGCTCTCAATGAGTTCATGCACATCTTCGGTATGTGCGAAAGTCTACACTACTGATTAACATCAAATGTGTACATTGCTTTCAATCATCACATAAATGTGTTCCAAGTAAAATTACTCTTCTAACTTTTGTCTGACAAAGCATCTCAAGTAGGTATAACTGCTCATAACTGATCGACTCAGATCAAGAAGGTATGAAAAATTTATCACAGCACAAAGAATCAATATCACCTTTACTACAGATTGATCTCTTAACCTCCTATATGAAAGAATCACTACATACCATCTGAGCACAAGGTGCTTAGCAAAAGTTGCTGATTTTAATTAGCCTTATAAGGTAGGTAGATCCAATGCAAGTATATATAAAAACCATTTTGTAGTGTGGATGTTGGAAATTGATGGGAATGGAATTTGGTGGTTTTGTCAAGTACAACAATAATTAATGTGGATGAGTGGTACTTGATGCAGCTTCACATCCCAAAGGCTTTTTGACCCAAGAACACATGGGATAGGCTAATCCCACCAAATGCAAGTTAAGTTGTCATTAGCAACATCACAACACTTTTACCTCCCTTGTTTCACTTTAGAGGATCGCTTTTGAGATTGCGTTATTCCTTTAATACCCAAAAAGATGAGAATTGAAATCTATCCTCATGCATGCATGACTGCCTTTGATTACATCTCTACTTCCCAAGAAAAAAAAAACAGAAGATAAAGAGATGATTAACGGGCTCGAGAAAGATATTCTCATGATTAAGCACTAATTACTGTGCTTAGTGCTTTCCCTAAGTGAATATATTTCAATTTCTGCTGCTTCTTCAAAAAGATGTTTTTTTTCATCTTATCAAGAAACAATTCTTGTTTTCTTCATTATTCGATGTGGTAATAGTTTCTTGCCTCATCCCACGCGACGACAAATTCAAATCTTAATTACACTACAAAAGTTAGCTTAAATGCATCATCCCGCATGAACATGTAAATTCAAACCCTAATTACAGTACAAAAGCTAGCTTAAATTCTCATCAGTGACCGATATGGAAGACAGGGACAAGTCATCAAGTCTATGATTAGACTCACTAATTAAGTAATGAAGTGCAGGGCAATGTTCACACCAAAACTCATAAAGGTGGTGAAGAAGACAAAACACAAGTTGGCAATGGAGCACAGTTAGCAGTCAGCCATAACAGATAATACAAACATTTCTGAATAATTGTAAACAGAACACAGGGAATTGCCCAGATCCATTATCGATCTTGATTGGAGGGGAAAACTACAGGATTTCATGTTCACAGTTTGGTTGAAGTACACCGGAAAATGTCAAGGGCACAGCGAGAATAAACAGGAATACACATTTTGACAGCCTTCAACTACTACGTACTAGCAGACAACACTGTTATGTGCTCGGGAAAATCCTTGATGGGTTAGACAATGTCTGGCTGGCTATCTTAAATGCGTTTTGGAGGAACATATGGCACGCGCTCATCTTCACAGAGATTCTGCAAAATCAGAAAAGAATTCGAGTATTGTCAAAAGATGTCTACTAAGTACTAAGTAAAGTTTTCAAAAGGTTGGGTATATTTCAATTATATGTGTGAACCTTTGAGATAAACTATAATATCTTAGAGATTTAAGAACAGTGTTGTTATACCAAACTACTCGTTCATATATACATAATAAAAGTGATAATGGTAACTGTTATAACATATTGCTATTACCATTTGTTTTATTAAGGCCAACAATTCAATAGATGCAACATGAATATTCAACATCCAAAGGAACAATGCATAAGTATTTTCTGTGTTGGTAACAGATCACTTGTATAACAAAAAATGGCAGACTGGAAACAAAAAGTTTCAGCTGGTCCAAGCATACCATCTATTATAATCCAAAGAAGACTTGAATGATATAAAAATTCTACCAATTAAAGAGAAGGTTATGGCAAACAACTTTCAACTAATTAATGCTTCTCAAGTAAAGGATACCTAGGCATATCCCCAAAATAAATCTTAAATTCATAAATTGAGACACTCAAAGCAGAATATATTGAAATAAAGCACATTCTACTATGACACTAAGAACATGTTGCAAGTAAAAACTGTTTGTCATACTACACCTGCAGATCTTCGGGAAGTGCCTCTGAAACTGCAAGGGTGTAACAGCCAGGGACAAAACGTCCTGTAGAGTTGAAACAATTACTAATTAACTCAATAAAATGCCCAGTCTTCCAAGAAAAAGAAGCTCAGTAATTTGGATGCAGTAAACAAGTTCCAAAACTCTTAAATTTCCAACATAAAGTAAAATAAAAGCTGCTATCCTCAACCTAGTAAGGTTAGCACAAAGCTTATGACATGCATTGCATTTTACTGAACCATGATAACTTTAAGAATTACAATTCATCTACTGAAAACCCAGACAGAATTTCCCAGAAACCCCCACCCAGACACGCTATTGCATGCATCTATAGATTATAGGCAACTATAGTTCAACAGTAACACTTCCATGGTCTCACTAGTATTTTCCATTTGTCCCAAGTCCCTACTTTGATGATTTGATCAAGAAAGATTCATTCAACAAAAAAAGAATTGCAAAACATTTCAAAGCTCTAAAAAATGTGAAAATTTAAAACTTGCTCCTATGTCTCAAATTAATCCATACTAAAATACCTTCAAGTAGCAAAACTTTTTTTAAAAAATCCCGAAAATAATGCTTCTAGAAGTAGAATTGAGGATGCTAGTGGATACCTATTCGAAGCCAACGCGCAGCCCAGCTCCTACTTGGATCCATGACTGAGATAATCCTGCAAAAGAGTATAGCATCGACGCACCATAAGGAATTAAGCCTATATTGAAAACAATGGTTAATAAAGTAAGATACAAATAACAATGTAGTATTTGAAAGATACCCAGTGAAATTAGGTGTAGTGCAATCAACAACACGCTCATTATCTTCGTCCATCTTAAAGAAGGGACAGTTCTCACATCCAGACTCTCTGAACTGCAATTTCGTCAATATCAATAAACAACAAGGAACATCAACAATAATAGCAAAGGATTTCTCTTCCCTTAGCTCTGTCTTACTTCAATCGTCTTGTACAGTTATATGAAAGGAAATTAACATTTAGAGAAACGGAAAAGGCGAACCTGGTCATAGGTTTTGACGAGCCGGCAGCGGAGGCAAGCCCTAAGTTCGTGGCCGAAGCTCGTCGGAATTTGTGCCGCCGGTTGGTTACTTCCCATTGCTTCTCCCTTTCCTCTCTCCCTCAAATTTCTGATAGTCTCTAGGGCCGCTTCTCCTTCTACTATTACTACGCCCCGCAATTCCGCAGCTCGTGAAAATTCCAACTGGTAAATCAAGGAAAAAGACCATGCATACCTTGAGGAGATTCACAGAAATCCTCGCCGTCGGCTCCTCGATCTTCGTCGTTTGCCGCTAACTCCTCGACGTCGACTTCAGCAATTTGGAAAAGGTAACCCGTAACCAAGATTATACCTTTTAACCATTAACAAAGGTTCTGGATTGGGTGAAAACTTTACAGCCGACCCAAAACCGGCCCAACCGGCAAATAACGAGTCGAAAGCTGCGTTATCGGGCCAGCCTAGATTGCTGCCGAGCCCAATATTAGACATTTTTAGTCAATTTCTTTCTTTTTTTTTTAGTAAAGACATCTTGGGGTTGTGGAAGGTCCACCTGGTCCAAAACTACGTCGTTTTTATCGTTTTTGTCTTTTTTTTTTAATTAGTAAACATATTGCTGAATATAGAGTTGCCAAAAAATGTGTGAATGTTGAGGTTTTAAAGTGTGAATGTAGAGTATATAAATCGTGAATGTAGATTTATGATTGTGTGAATGTAGAGTTGCCCAGAAATCTGTGAATGTGGAGGTTTCAAATTATGAATATGGAGTATAGAAATCGTGAATGTAAAGTTATGCATGTGTGAATCTGTAATAGAGTTAAGAAGTTCTAGCAACTTGTAGCCCTGTAATGTGTGAATGTGGAGTTCTCAAGTTGTGAATGTAGAGTATAGGACATGTGAATATAGAGTTTTGAATGCGTGAATGTGGAGTTTACAATTTGTGAATGTAGAGTATATTGTATGTGAATGTAGAGTATAGTGTGTGTGAATGTAGACTCAGGTCCACCTTGCAAGGTGAACATGAGTCTATGGCATAACAACCCGACATCTTGTCTCTTCATAATTTTATTTTGTTTCAGTTTCAACCAATTTAATTGGTTTATACCTTTATTATAAATATTTATTCAAAAAAAAAAAAAGAACTTTATTAAAAATATGATTATTAAAAGTTAGAGGTTGCCTAAAGTCCTAAACAAATTAGATAAGTTGAAACTAAAAAAAAAATATATAAGAAAAATAGAAAAAAAACAAAAATATCTTTACTAAAAATAGAAAAAGTCATGAGAATGACTAAAAGTGTCAAAAATAATAGTCTGAAATATTAAATGACAAAAATATAATCTGAAACTAAATTTGAAATTATCAATAAAGACAAGGGACCTCTAGTGAAGTTAATTTTATTATTATTATTCTTATTATTGGGCCACGAGAAAATCCGCAAAGCGTCCGTCACTAATTCACTAGACACTAATCGATGGGATACATTGGGTAATTGATCCATTCAAATTAAGAAAACATAGACTTGTCACAAGAAGATCAATAAATTACTCTTATTGAGAATTGATTGAACTTATAATATTATGATTATTGAATTAACAGTGACAAACTTGGTTAGAGTTGTTTCATAATTAAATATATTATCTTGATTCTAATGCAAGGATGATAGCGTATAAATCTTCATATATAATATAATTATATAATGTACTTACGAAATAATTAAACATAAAAGAAGATGGTGCTGTCGCAATGGAGTCAAGTTGTTATAAAGGATAATTGGAGAGGTACATTCGAATAAGCTAAAATGGAATATGCCACGTCGCTTACTGCTTATTCAATGTCTGAACTATCAAGTCATGGCGGTTAATAATTTCAGTAGTTCTTCTTTCTTCCCTCCTTTTGGATTCTTTACGAAAGTTGCTGCCTTTCTTTTTCAGCTTTTGGGAGTAGATTGAGGAGGTCTTCCTTTCCCGGTCTGATCATCTGGGTATTTCTTAAATTAAATTTGTTCTATTACTTTTTGCATTTGATTTATTATTTTCCCTAATATTATCTCTGCTGAGGTTTTGAATTCCATGGGTGTAAAAAATAGCGAAGTTTAAGTTAAGAAATGGTTGAGATGTAGTGGGTTGAGGTATAAAGATGCAAACTTGATGAATTGGGGAATTGGGGTTGTGGATATTTTGATGATATATTGAGATTGTGTGGCCTGGGAGATTGGGGAAGATGAATGCTGTAGGAAGATTAGGCAGCTATATTTCTAGAGGAGTATATAGTGTTTCAACACCTTTCCACCCGTTTGGTGGCGCTGTAGATATCATTGTGGTGGAGCAGCCAGATGGGAGCTTCAAGTCCTCTCCTTGGTATGTTAGGTTTGGGAAATTTCAGGGGGTTATGAAGACGAAAGAGAAAGAAGTTAATATATGTGTGAATGGTGTGGAAATGGATTTCCATATGTATTTGGGGAACGATGGTCAAGCGTGGTTTCTAAATGAGGTGGATGTTGAAGAGGGGGATAATCAATCTTCTGCTCCATCTTCAGGTGAGGATACAGATGGCCAGTCCAATTGCAGGCAGCCGATGAAGACGAAAAGTTGCAGTTTTGAGTCTTTTGATGGTATTGAATCTTTTTCA
The DNA here is from genome assembly GCF_003576645.1 of Ipomoea triloba. Lineage (NCBI taxonomy): Eukaryota > Viridiplantae > Streptophyta > Magnoliopsida > Solanales > Convolvulaceae > Ipomoea > Ipomoea triloba. The sequence goes on along the minus strand of NC_044916.1, from coordinate 36,617,162 downwards.
GCTGCCAAGGCTGGCGTGGGCGATGGGAGTGTTGTGGTTAGGAAAAATTCGCGGCGAGGGATTTTGGGGTATGTTTTTGGCAAGAAATCGATCAAAGAAAGGGCTGGGAGTGTTGTTAGGGTGGACTCTTTGGAACGTGCCGAAATTGCAGCTGATCTTTTGGAGGTTAAATGGTCTACCAATCTTCGCTCTCCCAGGCGTCAAGTGTTAAAAATTTCTTCTCAAGATGTATCAAACAAGAGTAATGCAAAACAGAACTTGCCAATTGATGATAAAGTAGATTGTACAACGGATTATTTGGATAGTGGGAAAGAAAATGGCTCAGTTGATCATGAAAATGGTAGTGAGAAACAAAGGAAGGTCGTTGAAGAAACGGGTATTTACTTATGCTCTTCCGTATCAGAGTGTGTTACTGCAGGTGACATTATTGGGGATAAGAATTCTGTAATTAATTCAAATAATTCACCATTTTTGAATGGCGAAGAGAGTCCCCAAACTGCATTGACTACTTCAAATAGAATCATGGATGGCTTAGTCACCGAAACACATTCTCAACAAATCTATCTCCATCCTTTAGATAGTTCTTCCGAGGAAGTAGAACCACATAGTAGTATTACTGTATCGAGTTCGAACACCTCAAATTCCGAAGCATTAGTTGAGAAAATAATTGTAGAGCATAAAAGTAGTGAGCTTCTAGATCCTTGTGAACCAGACGTGAGAAGTGTCTCGCATAGTACATCAACACCAGAAATCTTGGAGGTGGAGCAGCTCATCTTTGGTGAACTTGATGATTTAAGTTCCAGCAACATCAAACACACCGTTCTTGCCACTTCAGATTCGAACGAGAAAGAAGTATCCCACCGTCTGGCTTCAGGTAGCTCTGAAGGAGTGATTGAATCTTTTATTCCAAGCAATGAGTTCATTTCTTCTTCAGACGAATATGTCCAAGGCAATCCATCATTTGTTGCCGATCGAATCAAGTTGAAATCTGTAGCAAGCGATGTTTGTATTTCAGCCACTTCTAGAGCTCAACCTGATGAAGTTCCAAGGTTGGCCAAATCTTTACCAATTATGTGGTCGCATGATAGTATTGTGCCCGGTGGACAGAATGATCAGCATCCAACCAAGATATCACAGGGATGTGAAGACGCTATGGTCATACAGGAGCTGAATGCTAAGCCTGTTGAGGCAGAAACCGGTAAAGTGACTGCACTCATGTACCATTAATCATCTTTTGCCCCTTCTAATTTGGCAAACAAATTGTTTCCATATATCTCAATGTTGCCATTAATAGATTGGTCTTGGTTTCTATATTATCCATACTGTATACTCATAATCCAGAAACTTTTCATTTTCTCACACGACTTATGATATGACTTTGTTTTTTCACGAGAAATTGATGGATTTTATTCTAAAAGAAGTTAAAATATTAAGCTTGCAGTTATTAATAATCTGAAACTCTTTCAAAAAAAAAAAATAATCTGAAACTGTTGCAGGGAAGAAGTCTCCACCAACCGATGCCAATGGTGGAAGCCATAGAGCTCGGTCTTTTCCTATCAAGAGATCAAGAAGCACGAATCTGAATGGCAATAGAAATACAGAAGCCAAAACCCCTCTAAAAGTCTCCAATGACAGCATGGAAGAAGATGTGTGTAAAGTTAAAGTCACTAAGAAGAAAGTAAGGGTACTCACTCCAACATCTGAACAACTAGCATCTTTGAATCTGAAAGAGGGGAAGAATGTTGTGATATTCACATTCTCAACTCCTATGCTTGGGAAGCAGCAGGTCCTTTTTTGTCCATATTTATTTTTCATGTTGATGAATGGCGGCTCTCTGTATTTATACAAACTATCTGTAAGTCCATGCCTTTTAACTTTATTAAGGCATACTTCGCAGGTTGATGCACAAATTTATTTGTGGAAATGGGACACGCGCATTGTGATATCTGATGTGGATGGGACAATTACCAGGTAATGATTTTGATAATTGTCTTTTACTGATGTGGGGTGGAAAGTTTTTTTTTTTTTTTTTTTTTTTTTTTGGTGGGTTTTTTTTTTTTTTTTTTTTTTTTTTTGGTGGGTTTTTTTTTTTTTTTTTTTTTTTTTTTGGTGGGTTTTTTTTTTTTTTTTTTTTTTTTTTTGGTGGGTTTTTTTTTTTTTTTTTTTTTTTTTTTGGTGGGTTTTTTTTTTTTTTTTTTTTTTTTTTTGGTGGGTTTTTTTTTTTTTTTTTTTTTTTTTTTGGTGGGTTTTTTTTTTTTTTTTTTTTTTTTTTTGGTGGGTTTTTTTTTTTTTTTTTTTTTTTTTTTGGTGGGTTTTTTTTTTTTTTTTTTTTTTTTTTTGGTGGGTTTTTTTTTTTTTTTTTTTTTTTTTTTGGTGGGTTTTTTTTTTTTTTTTTTTTTTTTTTTGGTGGGTTTTTTTTTTTTTTTTTTTTTTTTTTTGGTGGGTTTTTTTTTTTTTTTTTTTTTTTTTTTGGTGGGTTTTTTTTTTTTTTTTTTTTTTTTTTTGGTGGGTTTTTTTTTTTTTTTTTTTTTTTTTTTGGTGGGTTTTTTTTTTTTTTTTTTTTTTTTTTTGGTGGGTTTTTTTTTTTTTTTTTTTTTTTTTTTGGTGGGTTTTTTTTTTTTTTTTTTTTTTTTTTTGGTGGGTTTTTTTTTTTTTTTTTTTTTTTTTTTGGTGGGTTTTTTTTTTTTTTTTTTTTTTTTTTTGGTGGGTTTTTTTTTTTTTTTTTTTTTTTTTTTGGTGGGTTTTTTTTTTTTTTTTTTTTTTTTTTTGGTGGGTTTTTTTTTTTTTTTTTTTTTTTTTTTCTCTTTTCTCTCATTATTAATTTTGTTGATATGAGTTTTATGTTTGGGGGATGCACTGTGAATCCTCTTTCGATATCTACTTGGTCATATCTGGTTTTTTTTTTTTTTTGGCTTGTCCATAAATACAGATCTGATGTTCTAGGACAATTCATGCCTTTGGTCGGGGTAGATTGGTCACAGACAGGTGTCGCACATCTCTTTTCAGCTATTAAGGTCTGTTGAATTATTTTTGTTTTTTTTTTTTTCCCTTTTTTTCTTTTAGATTTGTCACGTGTTCTGCTTAAGTTTGAACGTTACTGCCAACTTCATTCATTTGTACGAGTACCTTTTCGTGGTCAACCAGTTAAAGTTTCCAAATGTGTACATCCTATCTCTGATACTATGCTTGGTGCTGTTTTTCTTATTATGGTACAGGAGAATGGGTTCCAATTGCTTTTCCTAAGTGCTCGTTCAATTTCCCAGGCCTATGTAACAAGGCAATTCCTAATTAATCTTATGCAGGTGAATTTGATAAATTTAATGTTCTACCTGAATATTTATTATTCAACTAAATATAATTTAGTTAAATGTTAAATTGTCATCTTTCGTTGCAGGATGGAAAGGGATTGCCGCAAGGGCCTGTTATCATATCCCCTGATGGACTTTTCCCTTCTTTATTTCGAGAAGGTCAGTCGTTATTACGGAGTATCTCTTTCCTTTCAAGAGTACTTCTACAAGTACTATGTTTTGCATTACCCTATGCACTAATGCACTACAAGCATTTCACTTTTCCTTTTTCATAATTCTAATATTTGTAGTCGTTAATTCAAATTGTTCATTGAAGTACGTTTTCCTGAAATGCAAGATTTAGCTTTTGTTGTTGACTCGATGTTCCTTGTAACGTCATATGCTGGAGTACTAACATCCTTCACCGTTTTCCTTTTCCAGTGGTACGAAGAGTCCCACATGAATTCAAAATCGCATGCTTGGAGGTTGGTTGCTCGATTTGCTTCTTTCATTTGATTTTATCCTTTTTTTACATAAGCGATGCATGAAATGAATTGTTTGAGATTTTTCATGTCAATGTTCATATTATGTTACAAAAATCGATTTTGCATGGATTAGGTTGTTCTGTTAAATGTTTCTATCTTCTTGACGAGCATTATTCATCTGTTTCTTTTTATATCCAATTCTATAGGATATCAAAGCATTGTTTCCTGCGGATAGAAACCCGTTTTATGCCGGTTTTGGGAACAGAGACAGCGATGAGATTAGCTATCTCAAGGTTGGAATCCCAAAGGGAAAGATTTTCATTATAAACCCAAAGGTAATTATTAGCGAAATTTCACTCTTTCTTGGCGACATTGGACCTTAGGTTATTGTGTCATTGTGTGATCACATGTAAAATATGCAGGGTGAAATTGTTGTGAATCGGCATATTACCAACACAAAATCATATACTTCCCTTCGTACTCTCGTGAATGGCATGTTTCCTGTTGTTTCCTCCTCAGAGCAGGTCTGGTCCCTTTTCTTTCTTCCTGTTATACATACATGTTTGTTTTTTTACATCATTCGAGTTGGGAAAGGAGGTGATCAGCGTGTTTGCCTCGCCTCGAATCCACTCCTTAGCCGAGTAGAACCCGGTTATCATTTTAGTTTCCCACTCTGCAATGGCTAAACCTTCTGCTAAAGAATTGGCCTATCCCTACCAAATTAGGAAATGACCTTTAGTCCCGATTCTCTAAACATGTATTTCTCGTTTTCAGGAGGATTTCAATTCGTGGAATTTCTGGAAACTTCCTCCCCCGGCTCTCCATGGACGACGTTAAGCAAGTGCTCGAGTTTCAACACTTTTGGAAATCAAGGTGGTCGCCCGACTAGGTGGGGAATACGGTACGTGGACTAGAAATCTAGCAGAGGAAGGTACAGAGTGGATTAAGTTGCCGGCCGGACATTGTGAATGAAAGGTATTGGGATAACGGGAATTGTGTTTTAGAAATGCCGTTTTCCTTTTATTTGCCCGGGGAAAAGGCCGGTATTGCATATTCAGTATTACACAAAAACTTGTAAAAAGGGTCTCACATGAGACCAACTGTATATATTATAGTGACTTTTTTTCCTAGTGTGGGATAGTTTGTTAATGTGTACAGTTTTTAATTGTATACGACTGGCTTATGACCTATAGCCATGGACTCACCCCCAGATGAATTGAAGATCGGTAGAGTGGGGTGGGTTTTAGGTCTTTTCCACTGTTATCAATTATTATTGTTTAATTTTGCTTTACTAGAAATTTCTACCATTTATTATCGGTAACATAGTTCATTCTCACACTTAAAAGCTATGAGTTCGATTCTTATTAATATTTTGTTCAATTAAGTCTATCCCATGAGCCAACTGTTACATAGTTTGATGACATCTCTGTTATCATTTCAAATAAGTGGTTAAATTCTTACCATATAAAAAATCATGTGTTTTAAAAATGATGTTACACTAGCATCTAATGCCTCTACTTTCTTTCATGCTTAGCTTTCTATCCAGTCATCGGTGGGCAGGGGTGAGATTCGTAGTTACCAACAGACTCAATAATTATTGAGTCAAAATGTGGTCCACACTCAACAATCAACATATATTCTTTCAATTCCTTTTTTTTTCTTTTGATGTATTTTATTTTATTTTTCAAACCAAACAAATCGAATAAAAGTTATTATCAGTAATTTCAAGAATTCAAGTAGATGACTCACTGTTTTGTGAAAGCAAATGAGCTTCATTAAGACGTCAAATCCGCCTAAGGGCATCCAAAATAAAGACAGGAGGGGTACAAATTCACTCACAATTTCAGATAATAATAATAATAATAATAATAAGAAGAAGAAGGGATTCATGCATCATTACCTAAATATGTGTATACAGTAAACCCTATTCATGTGCTATTATTAGCAATATCAAGTAGATGGCTCACTTTGTAAGTTGTAATTTTTGGCAGATATTATTTAAGAAAGAAACCAAGGTTAAAATTTACCAGTTATGATCAAATAAGTGGAATAGGCCGGATTCTTGTACCCAAAAAATTAAACAAGGTTATATTTATACAAATTATTTTTTCTTGTAAAATTGTACAAGGATTAACTTACATTATTCAGTTTTCATATATTTATATTACCAAGTTGTGTTTGGATACAGAACCTCAACTTAACTCAAAGCTGACTATTACACATGCATGGAAATGGAAGTTTAAGGTCACACAAACCCATTCTTTCAAATAATAGCGCAAGGGTTTTGGATCTATCTTATCTATCCGGAAACACTCAAAAGCAGATACACACACATATATATGCTAGAAAACATGCATATTAATACATGATGAGTATGGCCTGGTTTTAATAGATCTTAAATCCCCATTTCTTGGCGTTGGCATACTGGACAAGCGCATGCATCTCTTGTTCGGTGATGTAACCGTCGTTGTTGGCGTCGGCACGGCGGAGAGCTCTGCCGGCTCTCCAACTGGGGAGGCGCACTCCCATGCCGCGAAAGGCTAACTTCAGCTCCTGCTTACTCAGCCGGCCGTCGCCGTTGGTGTCGTAGCGTTTGAGGACATCCTTTATTTGTGTCTCCTCGGACACTGTGAGGCTTAGGCTGGTTTCAGGGGGGCAACACGGCGGCACGGGCACCCAACGCATTTTGTCGGACTGTTTGTTGTATAGTGGTTAAGGTAAACTGTAGTGCAGACACCATTGCATGGGAATGAAGCTCCTTTTATATAGGATCGGAGCTAGCTAGGTTGGGATCAAGAATTTATGCCTTTGCCTAATTCATTTCTCAATTATTATTGTTGGGAATCTGGGATAAGTTCGAATAGGGTTTAATAGTAAATATTTAAATTTTTTCTTTTGAGTAATTAAAGAAAATTCACAATTACTAATCGATTGCAGGGTGTGGTATGTGATAAATTTCACCAACTTAAACAAAGAAGGTCTAATTTATTTAGTTAGGAGTAAAACTTGTAACATTGTAATCATCAAGCCAATTGTCGTCTGACCAACTTGATTGGAATTTCTCCACATTTAATTAGTATTATATAGTTGTAAGTTGTAATATATATGTAGAAGTCATGGCATCCATTAGCGTTTGGAACATATTACATAATTTATCTCATCCACCAAGTGTTTAGTATAGAAATGGTATATATGATCCTCAAAATTAGAGTACAATCATTTGATATGTTGTCTTATGTTCTTTGACCTTCTTTGGGCACAGGTAGCTAGAAGCATGAGATGAGATAATTCTGATGTCCATTTAGATCGACATCCCTATTTAATTTTTATTTCATTATTTTTGTTTCTACTTAACTTTCCTGTTACTATACCTAACTCCTAACTTTTCAAGAATAGTCATCAAGAAGTTAATGGAGAATGCTATACGAAAAGGTGAAAGAGTTCATCAAGACGTGATTCCAATGGTCAACCTTTCTATGAAATGATAATGAGAATAATTATACAAACACTGAATATTCACTAGGGATAAAGACAAGAATGGGACGAAAACAAAGACCATAGACAAAAATATGACATTTTAAAAATGGAGACAAAAATATGAAAAACTAATTTCTCAAATGCAATTTGGTGTCAAACGTGGTCAAACGCAAGCACAAGTAGTGAGATACGCAAGTCCCACTTGTTTTGTACTGTTTTGTTTTGTTTGTTTCTTTTCTCTTTTTTTTTTGTTTGTTTTTTTTTTTCACTTTTCCGGCACCTAGTTCGATCGATGGCTTCTCTAACGAAGGAAAGAGAAAAAGAAAAAGATAAAAAAAATGTCATTTTTATTCTTGATTATTATTATTACAGAATAGCATTTTAATTTTTATATCACTTCTTCCCATCAAATAATGTAATTTGAATTGATTTTATTCTTTTATAATTGAATTACAATTTGTTTAATTTCCTTCATAATTCCTTTCTCCCAACCAAATGTACTGTTCACCAATTTTAGAAATTTAAAATTAACAATTTTTTATTATATTATATTGCCTTGCTATCTGCATCTCAATCAAACACGACGAGAAAGCTACACATACAATTAACTCGATCATTCTATATTACATATATATTTTTTCATAGCTATACGTATATATCTATCTCAAACACTATGATATCATAAAGCTCCATATGCAGATAAAGCAGACAAACCCTAGGTCGTGGGCGTAGTCAAGAAATAGTAAAACCCCAACGGGAATGAGCATATTTGACAAGTTCATTCAGTTCATCCCCAGAAATGACTCCATCTCCATTATCATCAACCTTGCGAATTGCGCAGCCAGCTTTTCGATTACAGAACCAGAAACCCATCTGCTTGAACGCAGCTCGCAGCTCTGTCCTGCTTATCCTCCCATCCCCATCTCTGTCGAACCTCTGTAACAGACCCTTAACTTGCGCCTCCGTTAGCGGGTCTGACAACGACGACCCTCCTTTGGCTTGCCACACAGGCATTTTATGTTTTTGTTCGATCTAGTTTTGGTTAATTGATGAGGAGGTTTATTTGTGCCAGAGTTGAGGTTGCCGGTACTATACGTTCGGTTCTTATAATCTTCAAAAAGTTAAGGTTGCTGGTCAGTCAAGGTACCGACCAGTTTTCTGTTAAAGAATTGTTCTTAGCTGAAAGAAGATAAGATACTCTAAGAGCTAAGGATGCATCCGTATCTGTCTTCTCCACCTCCCAAGTCCCAATCTATATTTCTCAGAATCTTATTCCGTTGCAAAAAAATTGAATTTTCTTCTCGTGATTTGTGAATGTTTGGACGATGTAAATTGTGAATATTTAAGGTGGGTTTGGTTGGTGGGTTTAGGCATAAGATATTATTGTTATTGTTTGATTGATACTTGATAGGTTTTTAGAACATTACTATGAGGTTGAAATATCCCATTAATTGAAAAATTTATACCCTAATGAAATAAGGGTTTCATCCCCTTTTTCATTTTTTCCCCAACTATTAATAATCATTCACATTCCACCTTACTACCAAAGTACCAAACATGTAAAACACTTCCACTAAAACCCATTACTCTTATTAAATATTTGATACCCATATCAATTCCGAATCAAACACACCCTTAGTATGTAAATTGACACGAGTCCATGGTATAACTATTACTTCTAAACAGATCCTAGGTTGGGCTGTAGATAATTGATGAAAATGGCTCCCAAGTTGGTATGGCCCATTGGAATGAGTATCTAACTTACACAACATTATAGGCCCAAGTTCAGAATGGCCCATTAAAAGCCCAAAGATAAAGCATGTGGACAGTGGACTCCGCCTTCCCTCTCCAGTCTCCTTTCTTTCGGTGCAATGGAGTCTCCAAAACCCTCTGTGGGTCCCTCTTCCAGTCCTCTCCTCTCGCTCTCCGCCTTCGTCCACCAGCACTGCGCCCGTCTCGGAGCCGACCTCTCTACCCGGCTCGATGAAGCCAAGCGTTTTGGCTCCAAATTAGCCGCCAGCTTCCCCGTCCCACTTCCATCAGCCGGAAGCCGTTTCCAGCCGTCGCATTCATCGCTCCCATTTGCTTCGGTGTCGCAAAAACCCGGCCCCGGCTCCGCCTTGAGCTCCGACCGCATCGCCAAAACCCTGCTCGGTACCTCTGTGTACACCGTCAGCAATGCAAACAATGAGTTCGTGCTCATCTCCGATCCCAATAGCGCTAAATCCATTGGCTTGCTTTGCTTCCGCAAAGAGGACGCAGAGGCATTTCGCGCTCAGGTTATTTTCATCTCAGTTTCCAACACTAGTTTAAGTTAGTATGCATTTATTTATTCATCATTGTGTGAATTTTCCAGGTGCGGTCCCGTAGGAGGGAAGTTAAAGGCGAGGTTAAGGTCGTTCCTATCACCCTTGATCAGGTGCGGTTTTCAATCTTGTTTTTGGTTTAAGGTTGCTGTAGTAATTGAATTTGGTTATAGGTTGATTAAGACAAGATGCATTATAAGAATTATGGAATGGAATATAGAGAAAGAAGTGTTTTGCATGTAATAGGTTTCAACTTTTCCTCAGACTAGGATTGGAGTTGGGTGAATATTCAGTTGTATCAAGTGTTATGTTTGGAGCTTGCAACTACAAATTTTGCATTTGATATAGTTTTCTGGTCTTTGGAGTGTGTCCTTCTAGTGGATAAAGGTGCGTGCTTGGTTTTGCAGGTTTATATGTTGAATGTTGAAGGAATTGCATTTCGATTTTTGCCTGATCCTGTTCAATTAAAGAATGCTTTAGAGGTTGGTATTTTGTTCTATGCTCTTCTTTTAGCAAGTTCCTGCCAATGAGTTTAATTAGTTTGAAAAATGAAAGTGTTATGCTACCGAAATGGTTGTGTAGGCAGTAGGCCTAGTTGAATTTCAATTCAATTGCCAAAACATTTAAGCCACAGTTTTCTAGTCTGATAGAAGTCACAGAGTCATCGTCATGTATTAGGTAAACATGAACAATCCATAACTATCTGACATCAATGCTGACAATCTCAGAGCTAGAGGTAGTTAAGTACATTGAAGTTGAAGGTTTTTCCAAATGGCTTTGGATGCTTTAGCTGACATGTCTTATGCTGCACTTTTGATTCTTGCAGCAGCACCATAGTACTGCATGCTTAGTGTTTCCTCTTTCCCTATGCTTCCTTACAAAGAAACCAGTGTCATTCGATAATATTGATTAGCTCTGCTGAAATGTATTTGCTGTCTTGTATCCTTTTGATCCATTGTAACCTGACTCTTTTTTTTCGTGAACTAGCTAAAAGCTAAAAGTACAACAAGCGGATTTGATGGAGTTCCTGTTTTTCAGGTGTGGTTATTTGCTTATTAATTCAGTGTTTCCTTTTCTTTGCAAAATGAAGTGAAAAATCATCTCGTCAGAAAAGTATTGGATGCACTTTTATGGCATTTCAGACAATTGACTAGTCGTTTATGCGCTTTGATTTGTCCTATTGGTTTTTATTCAAAAGTATAATAAATTGCATAGAATCTAGTCTAGATATATATAAGAATTAGTTTTCTTCTTTTATACTTGAGATCAGCTAGTCTGAATCATTTTATTTTACTTTTACATTCTTCTATGTATTTTGTTTAAGGAGTAGCAAATGTATTTGTGTCAATACATGTAGACTGGAAACCCATGCATTTTGTTTTGTTTTTTTTGTTTTGTTTTGTTTTGTTTTGTTTTTTTTTTAAATTTCCCCTGCTTCTAAAAACAAAAGAATGAAAGATTAATCTAATATGACTGTGCTTGCAGTCAGATCTTCTTGTTGTGAAAAAGAGAAATAGGCGCTACTTGCCCATATTCTTCAGAAAGGTATATATGTCTAATCCTTGCCTGTATCCTTATGAAGATTGGTATGTAACTCGATTTATAACATGTACCATTTGGAATTGCTATTTGTTGGCACAGGAAGATATAGAGAAAGAATTGTTAACAGTGTCAAGGGCATCACGAGGAGGATCCGGTGTTTCTCAGCACATAATGGTAACAAAACACCCTTCACTGTTGTTTACATGAAAGTATGGGTGAAGAATCCTCTTGGGTGCCCACATTTACTGATTTTTTTTGGGGGGTACTTACAGGTGGGGAGTTTGGAAGATGTATTGACAAAAATGCAGGTAAGTGTTAAGGCCAACCTGCAAATGACTACACCACCCTCCTATGATTAGCTATGAAATTTTTTACTTCTCACGTCATTGGTTAATCTATTTTTCTTACTCTTGGATTTCAGAAAAGCGGAAAAAACTCAGGTTGGGAGGATCTAGTTTTCATTCCACCCGGTAAAAGCCATTCACAGCATATTCAAGACATCATGAAACCATAAATGTCAAGGTTGATTCGACCCTGTAAGATTGTATCACTGTTTTCCCTCCTTTCTTAGTCGGCCTTTTCTTTCCTTGTTGCATGTGCATGTTTGTGGGGTAGCCAAATTCTTTATATGTTGAGCCAATGTTGTGGAGTAGCTCAAAAATACATGTCAGAGATGCAATGTAACTTTTAAAAAATATTTAGACAACTTACAAGTTACCACTGATCAAGTGGGCCTATTTTGCCCCATCCATTCACTTAAGTCAGCTGTGTTGTACAAGCCCTATTTATTTGTCCCAAAAAAAAAGCCCCGATCCCACCTGACCCGTTTTGGTGATGAAGTAAATCACGTGTTGTGTTTTAATGGTCTACGTGACTACACGTTTCATAGAGTGCTTGTATATAGTGTGGCTACCAGCAAAAGAAAGCTATAAGTCTTCTTTGTATTGGTTGAATAGTTGAGATGTATCGGGTATCGGGGCAGTTTCATTTATGTTTCTAATCTTTTATATGTAGGTTTGTTATAAGACATTGTATAAAGAACAATTGGAGACTGCTTTCAACTCTACCCTCATGTCAGCTCAATCCTCATAGGAACAGCCAATTATAAACAAGCAACTATCCAATTATGGTATGTTAAAATAATTGGCTCAACTGCCCTTTGATTCCCATGGCAATTGGCGTGCATTTTAGTTGGCTTTTTATAATTCATTCCATTAAGAAGTCAACCATTTGGTAACAAAACCAAGTACCACTGCCGGCACATGGCAACACCAATTTTGTTGACTTACGTTTTATTAACGAGTCAAATTGAGCTTGAATCTAGACTAGCTCGAGTTTGAGTTTGAAATAGTTATTACAGTTCAAGTTCCTAGCATATATGTGGAAGAGGTTTGGATTATTATTCTTTAATCTTCTAATAAGAATGGCAGATAAAAGTAATTATTGTTCGTATGGTCAGCTCAATTGATATGCGGGTGATATTGATACGCTGGTGATAGACCGTGGAAAAGATAAATAAAGACCAGGCCAAAAATTGCGTTTGTTCCCAATCATTATAAATATAAAACTCTTCTACCAATTATTAATTGAACAGTTGACATTGAGTGTAATCGTGATAGTTCACCACACTATATTCCCTGTTTGGCTGTTCGAAACATGGCCAAAACTTTGGGTACGGACTACGGAGTGATCATCATATCCATGTGCTGCAAAATTCCATAACAACGAATATTAAGAATATTGGTTATAAATAAAATTTGCAAAAATAGGCAACAAGAGTATTCTTATAAGTAAATCTAAAATTATAAATTGAATAGCTTAAGGGCATCCCTAATTGTGAATTTTGCTTCGTTTTTCCGAGCTTGTGACTAAGGTGGAAGAAAGAGAAAGGAAAAAAAGTGTTGTAGGAGAAGTGATTTTTTGTCTCAAATGTGAACCCCACAAAATGAAAAGAAAAAACAAATTACGGTTGGTCAGCAACGACTAGTGGGCGCGTGTACTACACACGTGGTGCGCCTACGGGGTGTGTTGAGGGCGGTCCTACCTTCTTATTATTATTTTTTTGTTTAATTTTTGACACAAACCTGATAAAAACTCACAATAGGGATGCTCTAATATTGTTATAATTCATGTTATTTCTATATACAATCATTAATATGAAAAAAAATTAAAAATAAAAATGGGAATGAGTAGAAAATGCAAGTATTGGTGCAGCCTCGCGATTTAGTAAAGCAAAACAGCGACATTGCCGTGTGTAGGATGTTGACATGGCAACAAAAAAGTGGTTGGCATAGCCCGCCCCTTCCTTCTCCCCCAACAACTATAGATCAAATGCAAATTCTTGAATATTACGGGAAGACTATTTCTAATTTTTAATTTCTTTTATGAAAAAACTCATAATCATTACACAAAAGTGTGGATGGCTTGGTAAAAATTAAATTGGGACCTTTAGGTACAAAAATCATGTTTCACTTACCTGGTCATACATTTAAAACAATGAAAACCTAAATTAATTTTTAATAATACCAAAAAAGAAGTAAAATAAAATGTAGAGTTCTATTAGATGGACTCCTAAATTTTAATTTTAATGTGACGGACACTGATAAACTATTTTGTTTTTTTAATATAGGTTTCAATACAAATGTCTAGTCGAGATTTTGTACGTGGAATAAAAGGTGATAGTAGAAAATAGGAGTATACATGTTATTTTGCTAAAATGTAAGTAATCCTTAAATATTTGGTCGGACATTTTGTCCGCAAGGTAAGAAAACCCATACATAAGTAAACGACAAGTGGAAAACTTCTAGTGATTCCTATTATTTCTCTTTAGATTATTATATTAATCCCCTAATTACATGCCCTTTCATCACCTGGCCTTCACCTCTCTCTAACAACTGCGCTTAAATCCCTTTTAAATATATGTTAATCTTCCTGATTAATTGGTGTTTTATGCGAGGCAGTACATAATAGGGTTAGACCGACCCAGAGCAATAGATAGTATAACTGCAAGTTGCCGGTGTGAGCTTTCTTGAGATGAAGAAGTTGATGATGTTGTTTAAAGCCGCTGCTCCTTCGAAAGCCCTAGTCATCAGAATCAACCTGGTTTTATTGGCCGGTTTCTTGATCGTCTACGCCGCCCTCCTTCTCCGGCCATCTTCTTCCCTTTACCATGAAAATGCAGCTTCCTTCCTTTCTTGCTCTCTGCGCGAGTGCCATCATCATAAGGTAAGGTGAGAGGGATAATTAGTAACGTAATGTTACAAGTTCGATTCTGAGAGGCTCAGCAGAGCAACTAATATACCTGACTTTTTTAGTTTGAATTGATCAATTATAGATATCAGAGCTAGTGGATTACAGGTTTTGATTTGTTGATTGTTTGAATGTAGGGGGATGGAGGGATGATAAAGATGAAGGCGATGTTGGAGGAGGAGGCGCGAGGGGGGAAGGAATCGAGGTTGGAGAAGAAGATGGTGAAGAGGGAGAGGCCGAGTTTCATGAGGGAAATGGGGAGGGGGATGAAGATAGCGATGGTGAACATGAAGGACGAGGATGTCGGGGAGTGGGAGATCAACGGCGGGCAAGCGATCCACGTCAATTTCGAGAAAGCGTCGGAGCTTTTCGAGTGGAAAGACCTGTTCCCGGAGTGGATCGACGAGGAGGAGGAGATGGACGGGACGTTTTGCCCGGAGATACCAATGCCGGAGCTCGGGGGGTACCCGTACGTGGACTTGGTGGTGGCGAAGCTGCCATGCAATTATTCGGAGGCGGGCGTGGCGGATGGGAGGGATGTGTTCAGGCTTCAATTGCATTTGATTGCGGCGAATTTGGCGGTGAAGAGAGGGAAGAGAGATTGGCACCGGCGGACGAAGGTGGTGGTGCTGAGCGAGTGTAGGCCGATGGTGGAGCTTTTCCGGTGCGATGATTTGAAGGAGAGGGACGGAGATTGGTGGTATTTTGAAGTGGATATGCCCAAATTGGAACACAAAGTTTCTTTGCCGGTTGGTTCCTGCAATTTGGCTTTGCCCCTTTGGGGAAAAGGTACCTCAATTCTTTTCCCACTCCTTTTCCTGCTTCAATTCAGAATCCATCTCGAAATTTCTTATAAATCACACGACTATCTCACAAGTTTCAATCCATAAAATGGGTTGTGTCAATATAATTTAGATCATAAAAATAACTAAAGATCAACTCATAATATTAATTATGACTCTAGAGTATAACTCTTACTCAGTTCGGAGAAAAGTCTGACTTAGAAGATGTCTTAATTTAAAGATAATAAAATATTTAAATGATTAATTTATTTATTTGTAGTAATATAATATGTCATCATATTGTATATATGGTGATAGAGATTTTTGTAATATGCTAATGAACATATATATTTCTGCTTGTTAGGAAAGAAAGAAAGAAAAACTTATTAAAGACAAGTTTTAGGTAGGATTTAACCTAATGGCTGGTTAGTGCAATTATGATCGTTGGGAAGTTAATTTCAATAGATTATACTTTTACAATAAATTAATATTGGCGGAAAATGTAAATATAATAGTTGGTAAATCAACTACTAATAATTCAAGGTTTTGGCAAGTCAACATTCTCTTGGTCGAACTCGTCTGCAAAGAGTCTTTCTATCTAGTGAGATTTTCCTAATTAAGGTTTGATCAGGCTTTTCTTTCTTCATTTAAAAGTCAAAACTTGCAATGCACACGACACACCCTCATTCTTTGATAGTAGCTGTGAGTTTTCCCGTCACCAAAAAAAATAATGGATGCAAAATAAATAATTAAATAAAATAAAACAGTGCTAGTTAGTTGGGGAGGAATTGCCAATTAAAAGTTTCTTTTTTGCTAAGTTGCAAAGTAATGGAACCAAAAGAATAAACCAGCATGATCATGAAATATATGACTACAAGGATATGATCATGACCCAACAACTAGTATCTAATTTTTAAAATTTCTATACATGTGGTTGTATGAATATTTAATACCATAACAATATGTTTAGAATAATTTTACTTGCATTATTCTATCTCATTTTATTTAATTAACTTGTAATGCAAACCATTAATTAATGAATTTATAAATATAACAAATTATAACACTCCCTTCTTTTATTTAAGTCAACTTTTATACCAAACATGGTGGCAAAATGCAATTTTCATATTTCATTGTTTTCAATCAACTTACCTGCTAACCTACCACAATGGATAATGTCCATATTATTTATAGTATCTGACTACCGGTTCATAGTTACTTTCTCAACTAAATCAAGCATAAAGAGTCAATATCGTCCCCAGTGAGGCTCGAATCCACCCCATCCCAAGTGGGGATGCAATCGGATGCTACTAGACCACACGATCTCAACCTATTAACCTATTTTATATAGTGTTGTCAAAGTGGGTCGAAGCTTGCTCGCTGGCCTACACCTACCTCACAATGTTACAACAAAAGAGCGGGCCAAATGAGCCCCGCGTAGGCTGCAAGCCAACCCGCAAGCCATGCCCTATATATATAAAATAAAAGTTTGTGGGCCCCAACCCGCATGAGTGAGCTAAAGTTGCATGAATCCTAGCTCCCGGGCTTAGCGGGCCAGCCCACAAGAAATTAGGCCCACGGTGGGACATGCCTAATGGGCCGAGTGAGTTCGATTTAACAGTACTAATTTTATATAGTCCATATAATTATTGAATTTAAATTTTAATTGAGACAAACACATATTATTTTTATTTAGTGACGAGGGGGACTCGCAATCAGTGTGAGTGTACCCAATAAATTATGTCTTGTATGTTGAGACTTAATAAATCAGTTTAAGTTACCGACAACTGATTGTTTCGAAATAAGAAATTTTATGGTTACTAAATGGTGTAACTAACTCGTAACCTATCATTGAATCATGTGCAGGTATAGATGAAGTTTATGATGTTTCCAAGCTTGAGGAAAGCACAACAGTATCAAAACGAGAAGCTTATGTGACTGTTCTTCATTCAACCGACGCCTATGTCTGCGGTGCGATAACTCTGGCCCAGAGCCTCCTCCGGACCGGAACCAAACGCGACCTTATCCTCCTCCTGGACAAGAGTATATCCCCCAACAAACGCCAAGCTCTCATCAATGCCGGCTGGAAGCTCCGATTCATCAAACGGATCCGAAACCCTAAGGCCGAGAAAGGCACCTACAACGAATACAATTACAGCAAGTTCCGGCTATGGCAGCTCACGGAGTATGACAAAATCATATTCATCGACGCCGACATCATCGTCCAGCGCAACATCGACATCCTCTTCCATTTCCCCCAAATGTCGGCCTCCGGCAACGACGGCTCCATCTTCAACTCCGGCGTGATGGTCATCGAGCCTTCCAATTGCACTTTCCGCATGTTTATGCAGCGCCGGAAGGAGATCGTCTCCTACAACGGCGGCGACCAGGGTTTCCTAAACGAGGTTTTCGTCTGGTGGCATAGGCTGCCGAGGAGAGTAAATTTCCTGAAGAATTTCTGGTCCAATTCCTCCGTCGAAGCCGGCGTGAAGAACCAGCTATTCGGGTCGGATCCTCCCCAGCTTTACGCCATACATTACCTAGGGTTAAAGCCGTGGCTCTGTTACAGGGACTACGATTGCAATTGGGACATTGAAGATCAGCGCGTTTACGCCAGTGACGTGGCGCATCGGACGTGGTGGAGACTTCATGACTCCATGGATGAAAGCTTGCAGAAATTTTGCGGATTATCGGAGCAGAGGAAGATTGAGTTGGAGTGGGACAGGAATAAGGCTAGGAAAACGGGGTTAAAAGATGAGCATTTAAACATCAATGTTACTGATCCTAGAAAGTTTAATTGATGCGTCGTGTCTACAGTACAGTTTTCTGCCATTTTTTTTACCCCCTTGAGCTTCTTGTTTCTGATGATGATGATTCATATTTTTTTACATAGAATTTTATGCATGCACATATAATATGGTTTTATTTGGTTGGCACATATAATTTATTTATTGTATATGGTTTTAATATATAGTTTAAATTCAAGTTCCAACTATTCCAGCATTTCTTGCCGTTTTATGTGACTTTTGTGTCCATGAAAATTATTGTTATTTGACCAAAAACAAGAAGAAGAATCAGAAGCAGAACTGTCAACTTTTGTGTTTGAAAAACACCCACTGCGAACTGGCGTGAACGTGGGGATTGGATAACGTGTTTATTGATGAATTGGACGGAATCTAGATTAATCTTATTGCAAGGTGAACTTGAGTTCAAAATGCACAATTTACTTACTACTGACAAATTGTGAACATTCAGTATGTAAATTGTGATAGGTTCACTTTGCAAGGTGAACCCGAGTCCATAATATAACTATATTTATAATAGTTGTAGGATGTAAAATATTTGTGCGATTTTATTTGGGAAGGGGACAACTTTAGGTGTACCAAACACAAAAAATATTAATATTTGACTTACGCCAGCATGATTCACAATGGATTATACGCTTATAATAAATGAAATAAAAAATGGAAATTTCAATTATAATTTTATTTTGCTACTTGATTAAAATTGATTCAATCCTAACTAGTTGATAAGTTTCAAAGTAGTTGCGTTATTAAAATTCAAACATAAAAAACCTCTCATTAAATTGAAAGAGACTAGTTCCATTTAATCTACTAGCCAATAATTTATTAATTCAGGGGTCTCTCTTTAATTTCCCTTTGATTCCAACAAAAAATTGTACGGAGTATAAAAAGAAAAAAGACAAATCCTTAAAGCTCACAAACAAATGAAAAAACATCGGAATGGTATCTCCGTAGGTAGGCTCATGTGTACCCACCCACGTGTAATCGTCTTTTCATTTTTACTTTTTTTTTTAAGAAAAAAAAAAAAAGAAATGTTTTTTTCTTCCGGATTTTATGATTGAGGTTCCCTTTAGAAATTTTTAAACCAGTGACTTTTCTTAACTTTTTATTTTTTATTTTTAAAAAATTTTATATAACAACGAAAGAGAGTCAGAGACACCCAGACACAGAGGCGGATTGATTTCCAGCGCCAGAATTTTGACTTCTCTGTGGTGCTTCCACTGATTCCTGGTATGTTCTTCTCTCTTTATTCCCTTTCTTCTTCTTTTTTTTTTTCCCTTTTCATTTTTGTTTTTGTTTTTGGGTGAGTTTTTAATCCGCAGACGATGAATTGTTGTCTCTGATAATCCCTGTTTTGTTTTAATGTTTCAATAGTTGATCTTAATCTTTGATGTGATTGTTCTTCCTACATGTATACGCCGATATGAAAAAGCAAGCTAGAAAGAACCTGGGATTGTTTGGAAACTTTGATTTGAGATGAATTTTATGTCATCACCGCTTGCTATGGTGTTTTTTTTTTTTTTTTTTTTATAGGTTTTATGTTTCGTGTTTTCTTGCCTTTTTTGGAAATTTTGGTTTGAGGAAAGGCAATTTGTGATGTGTGGAAAATCTTTAAATTGGTTTCGTAAAATTGGGGTTGTTTGGGGACAAAGACATCAAGGATTCATCTTTGTCGGACGATGTGGTCTATATTCGATTATTCGTTATTCTGTTGCCACTTCTAAAGGGTCCCTATGTTTTCCCCAAAGATAAAACCATGCAAGGGGGGATGGAAAATGAACAAAAACACAGATTGTATATACATAGGTTGTTTAAGGTTGTATGTAATGGTTTAATGGGTGACCAATCCTACATGTCCTCTTGTTTTTAACCAAAGAAATTAAAGGAGAATTGGAGTATACAAAAGCCTGAGCTGCTATATGAATGCTAAATAGATTTTGAAAAATTGAAGCTATCTGATAGCATATGTGATGTTGAGAAGTCAGATTTTCGATTGATCAAATTTGCCATAGCGGTTTGAGGTTGTCATTTCCCAAATATAGGTTGTCGTTCTTGTTGAGATAAAACGTTTATTGCTTTGCGTCCTTGTCTCAGCATCCAGTGGGTAAGGGATTTTTATGTTGACAGGAGTTTTTATTTTAACAGGCTAGCCGTAATGTGATTGTGTTCTTTCAATTCACGCTTGAATAATGATACCAAAGATCTTAAGGTTCATTGTGGGTTTCCAGATGTAATACTGAATCTTTCTAAACCATATATAAACGTATGCTCTTATGAAGCCAAGTTTTGTTTGTTTGTTGGCCACGTTGTTTGAATCTATCATTAAACATATGTATTCTCATATTAATTCCTTTATTTCTTCCTTCACTATATATCAGGATTCTCGTCACAACTTGGTTCACCTTAGCTGTTTCTTGAATGGAGGATGTGAAAAGTATGCAGGAATATGCTCCGTCGGAATGCTCTATTGTATCTGAGGAATGGGCAAACAGTGCATCTGAAACGAGCGAAAACATCAATGGAAAAACGAGCCATGAATTGCAAGCTTCAGCAGCTTCAGATAGTTGTAAAGTCGAGCACGATGGTGGGTACCTGGAAGAGGATCAATCTTCTCCATCGGGAAATTTGATTCCAACTTCTCCGGTCAAAGAAAGCGAAACGGGTAAAACATTCGAAACTGAATCTCCCCAAAATAGGGCTCTACTTGAGGTGGAAGCATTACTTCCACTAACAGAGAATCCAGAACCATTGGAGCGCCGCAGAGATGAAAATTCTACGGCTCTCCCGGAATCCCTTCCTTTGCCTGTCTTAGATGCAAAGCCAAGCGATTTCGGTTCTCTCCCCGGTGCTGATAGCCAACCAAATAGTATTTCTGATGAGCCTGCAATTTCACGAGATGCCTCACCTTTGTTACCCGGTCATTCAGACACGTTGAAACTTCCAGAAGAACATATATCTGTCCTGCCAAATCAGTCCGAAACAGGAGCCACGGTTGCTTCAGAGTTATCTAGAGATGTTAGTTCTCCTAACAGTACCGGAAATGGTGCCGACACACCATCCGCCTCATCCCATACAGCAAGAGAGGCCGAGAATGACAATAATTCAGAAAAAAGCGCCAATGATGGGTTAGAGCAATCTACAGAAGCAAGTCCTCACAGCGTTACCAAAAATGATGCCGATACATGTCTGACCTCATCCTGTGAAGTGGAAGGGACCGAAAGTGCTGATCACTCGGAAACGAGGACAAGCGATGCTTCAGAGCTATCCAAAGAGGCTATTTCCTCTACGAGTACCAAAAATGGTGCAGATACACCATTTGCCTCATCCCCTCAAGTGAGCAAGGACGAGAGTGGGAGTCAGTTAGAAAGAAGTGCCAATAATGCATCAGAATTATCGAGAGAAGTTAGTTCTCAAAGCAGTGATAAAAACAATGCTGGTACAGATTCTACTTCACCCCCTCAAGCGAGAGAGACTCAAAGTGGAAGTAATTTTGTGACATCAGGTCACGGTGGCCAGGCTCTAGCAAAACTTTCCAACCTCTTTTTTAAAACCTCAGCCCCTAGCCCTTCCAAACAGCCCGAAAATGCTCAAATTGACACAGCAGCGCCTTTTGAATCAGTGAAGCAAGCTGTTTCTAAATTTGGTGCCATTGTTGACTGGAAAGCTCATAAAGCTCAGACTATGGAGGTATAACCATTTCCTACTCTCGGATATTTATCTAAATTCATTGTTAACCCCCATTCTTCTCGTGCTTGTCCTTTCCAATTCTTGATTGAGGTTTTCTAATATATTCCATGTTATGATATTTTCAATGCAGAGACGAAAGTTTATTGATCATGAACTACTTAAAGTGCATGAAGATATTCCATTGTTAAAAAAACAGTGCGAAGATGCTGAAGAGGCAAAAGTGCACGTTTTGAAGGAGTTGGACAGCACTAAAAGACTAATTGAAGAATTGAAGCTTAACCTCGAGAGAGCAGAAATAGAGGAGCAACAAGCAAAACAGGATTCCGAGCTTGCATTGCTCCGAGTGGAAGAGATTGAGCAAGGAATCACAGATGAGGCTAGCGTTGCCACCAAAGTGCAGCTTGAGGTAGCTAGAGCCAGGCATATAGCTGCCGCATCTGAGCTGGAAAGCGTGACGGCTGAATTGGAACAAATCCGGGTAGATTATACTCTAATGGAGTATGATAGAGATGCATGGGTAAAAAAGGCAGAGGAAGCCGTTTTGACTTCCAAAGAAGTCGAGAAGACCGTGGAGGATTTAACTATCGAGCTTATAACCTTGAAGGAATCCTTAGATGCTGCACATGCTGCGCATTTGGAGGCCGAGGAACACAGACTTGGAACAGCAATGGCGAGAGAGCAAGATATTCTATACTGGGAGAAAGAAGTCAAGCTGGCAGAAGAGGAGCTCGAGAAGACAAACCAGCAGATTGAGTCTGTAAAGGATCTCAAATCAAATTTAGACTCTGCTTCGGCCTTGCTGCAAGATCTGAAAGCAGAATTGGCCAGTTATATGGAATCAAATCGGGAAGCAGAAACTGATAGAGGAAACTCAAAAGGTGAGTTGGCAGAACCAGAAATGAAGACTCATTTCGAAATGCTAGCAGCAGTGGAGTCAGCGAGGAAGGAACTCGAAGAAGTGAAGCATAATTTAGAGAAAGCCACGGACGAAGTGAATTGCTTGAAAGTGGCAGCCACTTCATTGAAGTCGGAACTGGAAAAGGAAAAGTCGGAGATTTCCACCATTCAGCAGAGAGAAGGAATGGCATCAATCGCGGTTGCATCTCTCGAAGTCGAGCTAAACAAGACCAAGTCAGAAATTGCCCTCGCACAGATCAAAGAGAAAGAAGCTAGAGAAAGGTTGGCGGTGCTTCCGAAACAACTGCAAGAGGCAGCACGAGAGGCAGACCTCGCAAAGTCGGTTGCTGAAACAGCTCGTGAAGAGCTGAGAAAAGCAAAGGAGGAAGCAGAGCAAGTGAGTGCTACAGCTAGAACCATGGAAAGTAGATTACTTGCAGCTCGAAAGGAGATCGAAGCTGCAAAAGCTACAGAGAAATTGGCAGCAGCAGCTATGAATGCACTGGAAGAGAGTGAATCAGCTCAAGGTGAGGGTTCAAAAACTGGAGTAACAGTTTCTTTAGAAGAATATTATGAGCTGAGCAAGAAGGCCCACAAGGCAGAAGAGCAAGCTAAAATGAGGGTGGCTGCTGCTCTCTCTCAAATTAAGGTAGCCAAGCAGTCTGAGATGAAAAGCCTGTATAGGCTGGAGGAAGTTAATTCTGAGTTATCTGTAAGAAAGGAGGGTCTACGAGTTGCACTAGAGAAGTCCGAGATAGCCAAGAAAGGGAAGATGGCTGTAGAACAAGAGCTGAGAAAATGGAGGTCAGAGAATGAGCAAAAACGAAAAGGCACTGAATCTAATCCAGTAGCAACTCCACCACTTACCCCGAGATCAGGTGAATCAAAACCGGACTTTGCCTTTAGACTTCACCATAGGTTTAGCCCAAACGGACATAAGAATCCAAGCAACCCGAAAGAATCATCTATTGTGCAAGAAAGCAAACCTGATTCATCTAATGACGGGAAGAACTCGAAGAAAAAGAAGAAAGCAATCCTACCACGGATCTTCATGTTCTTATCCAAAAAGAAAGTACCGTCTAAGTCTGCATGATACTCTCTGCATACAGAATCAAGACATATCACCTCTCTTTTTGGGGCCTTTCCAGATCAAAAGGATAAGCTCTTGAAAAACATTGATTGTACATGCTTTGCATTGTTTTTGTGTACAATAATCTTTTTATTTTCACACATTAAAAGGCAAAGTAGCTGGTACATTGCCTTAAGGGAATAAGTTCATTACATGTTTGGTTGGGAAAGGGTAATAAGGCTTTTTTGTAGTTACATTGTGCTTCTTATAGTGTATATATTCCTGCAAGTTTTGTAAAGATTTCAGAAGGTTCCTTGTTTTTCTTTCTATAAAACTTGTACGCCTGTCAATTTTATATCACTTGGTGTGCCAATTCATCATTAGAATTTGTTGATGTCCCCATTGTTTCCCTTATAATGAAAAGATTTGAAACATTAACATGAATTTGCCCTGTTCGGGTTCACTATTGCAGCATTGTATGTCACTTAACACAAAAAGATAACAAAATAATTAGATGCTCTTTTTTTCACAAGCTATAATTGTGCAAGATGAATAATTCTTATGTATATTGCAAGAAGTAGGGGTGCGCATTCAGTTAACCGAACCGAATTAACCAAAATTTTTAAAACATGAACTGTTAACCGAACTGAATTAACCAAAATTTTTAAAACATGAACTGTTAACCAAACTGAATTAACCGAAATTTTTAAAACATTAACTGTTAACCGAAGTTTTTTTTTTTTTTTTTTTTTAACATAAAGTTAAAATCCTTTTTCTTGGAAACACAACACAGATCTGAGGATTTTTGCACACCCCTAGCAAGAAGTTATGCCATTGAGATAAAATTTGGTGTAAAAGATTTTATGGCGAAAAGAGTTTTTTTCTCTTTTCTATCCTAACAAGTTTCATACAGCTTAGACTCCATATACAGTAAACAAGGATAAAGCTTGTAACAAGTTGCTTATAAACGATTCAAGAAAGACGTTTATTAATTATGATTCATGCTACAATTGTGGAGTATATATCAAAGCATGACTTTGACAAAATAGTTCTTCCTCTGAAACATACAGAGTGGCAACACTAGACGGTATTTTCTGTGTCAGCTAGACAACGTAGTATACAACCCAACCCAGCTTTCTCGGTCAGCTTTTCATGAATTCTTAGGCATTGATCACAAGTGGGACGATCTCCGGTAGACAAGCCTCTGTATAGATACCTGTGAATGACCCAACATACCAATGTGATTTGGCTATACAACTAGTCTGATACTCATGTAACATTCTGTTTGTTTGGGTGGCAAATGTGTTATGTTTCAATGCAGTAAGGCAGCTAGACAAATATCAAATAGGCAGCATTGGAAGTTAAGAGCTAATCATGCCACTTATTGAACTAGGCTGTGTTTTATTTCTGTTAACAAAACATTTCAATTGTCGTACGAAAAGCACAACTTCCTACCCTATATAATTCTATATTGTAACACAAACCGTTCAAAGAAATATACCACTAGGCACAAGCCAAGTCAGGAAAGCAAATACGGTCTTCAGATTTCAGATTATGATTATTCAGAAAATTAGAGAACTCAAGATCATGCTAATTCAAGGAAAGCAAACTCAAGAAGAATCCTACTAAAAAACTATGACAAAATCTCCGACCTCCCATCCCTGCACTTATTTCATACTTGGAAACTTATCTAGTGAAAAGCCTAGGTCTCATTTATAGTTGATTGCTTCCCTTCTCATTCCTTCCTTTTTTCTTATTTGCACTTTATGCATCCTGCACAATAGCATCTGCATCTTCCCTCGAGGAAGAAACTACTAAGCAGTAAAGCATCCTAAATTTCATCATTCTCGTAAATCTAACATGTATAAACCCTCTATCAACTAAACACATATATTTCTGCTCCCTCATATTCAGGTTACCATTAGTGTCATGCCACAATATCAAAGCCCTAGATCAGGTCTTGTACAACAGGAATGTTGTGCTTGCACCATTTAATGGATAAAATACTATACCAAAAAAAAAGAAGGAATGAGGAGCTCACTTCATTAGAATATCATAGTACTCAGGATCTAGAGAAGAGAACAAGCTGTCCAAATCCTTTATAGCCATAATTGCCCTGTGCACTACAATCCAATTCGCAGACTACAAACACACCCCGCAAAATAATGATAAACAAACTCAATCAATATTCGAATCCTAGAAAGAGAAGACGAGGTGAGAAAATATTGAACCTTGCATCTTTCATCTTTGGTCTTGGGAGGCGACCCTTCAAGAGCCGTTTTCAGAGCTTCCACTGGTTTATACCTAACAAAAAACACAACGTAAGATCAGACCTATTTCCTACGAGTATGCAGAGATTAAAGTGGAAATTTCAGAAGGATAGCGGGATGAATACGCACTGTTTGAGGAGGCTCTCAATCTTCCGCGACTTATGCTCAATCCTTGTAATTATAGCTTCTGCATTATCTGCTCCAACGAATCCCGCCATTCACCCAACTCCAACTCACCCTTTCAGATCTGGATATTGATTCGGCTTGAATCGCAGTTACGGTTGTTCATAAGAATGATACTCCTGACAAGAAATTCTATCGAATTAAAAGGAAGAAGAAAGGGATAAAAGTAAGTCACCTAAATGGTCCAAATTACCAAATCTCAAAAAGAGAGAGAGAGAGAGTAAATAATCGATATCAATCAAATCATAGTTAATGTAATAATAATTATTGTTATTATTATTATTAAGTTATTAAATATTCATGAATGGACTAAATGGAAAATAATTAGACAAACATATAAATAATTGATAAATAGGGTTAATTCTATTTTTTGTTCTAGATTTATACGTGACAATTCATTTTTAGTCATTTTTATGAGAGCATTCATATTTGGTCTTAATATTATTATGACATGTTTATTTTTAGTCATTCGTTAACAGAATCATTAAATATCACCTATAAATTAATAGACTACCACCTATAAATTTAAGACCAAAAATATAAGAGAAAAGGGTCAAATATACCCCTAAACATTATACAAAAGTACAATTAAGCCCTCAAACTTTAAAAAGTTCAATTAAACACATAAACTTCATAAAAACAATCAAATAAGCCCACTTAGCAGGTAACCAATAAGTTTCCGGTAACTATACCATTTTGACCGTCATTTCCGGCGGTTGACCGCCATCACCGGCCATTGACCTCCGTATAAACAGTAAAAATTTAAAAAAAAAATTAAAAAAAATAATAAAGAAGAGTCGCCGGCATTTGCCCCCTTCCTGGAGAAGGAGGCGACCGGCGACGCCTTCTTCTACAGGAAGAAGGCGACCGGCGTCGCCTTCTTCAACTGAGGAAGAAGGGGAGTCGGTCGCCGCCTTCTTCCAGGAGGAGGAGGCGACTGGCGTCGCCTTCTTCCTTAGTTGAAGAAGGCCACTGGTCGCTTTCTTCAACTGAGAAGAAGGCGACGCAGGCTGCACTAGCGACCGAAAAACGGTCGCCGTTCCGGTTGCCGGCGGCCGATTTTATCCCTATGAAACTGAATTACCGGGTATTACCTGTTGGTGACCTGCTATTGGATATGAATGCACCAAAATGATAAGTTGATGTGTTTAATTGAACCTTTTTAAAGTTTGAGGGCTTAATTGCACTTTAGTATAATGTTTGAGGATGTATTTGACCCTTTTCTCAAAATATAATTAACGCTTGTTAAATATATTTAAGACAACTGGTATTCTACATTTTTATTCTTGTATTTAAAATTTTTAATAAAACGGGGTAGTTAAATATATACAATTACACTTACACATACACAATTTGCACTTACAAATTAAAACAATAATTTAATAAACTATTTTTTTTTTTGAAAAATTTAATAAACTAGTTTGTTAAGTAAGCGCCTATTTGCCTAGTGCCTAATGCCTTCTGTCAAGAAGGGAGCCGTCGTAAGTTTCGTTGCCGCTTCGTCTCTCACTGGTCTAGTGTCATCGGTGCCGTTGTCCCTAAAAATGAGAAAGAGTTGAGGGCTTGAGATTTGAGAAATTAGAAGTACATCGTGGCCCATTGAAAGCTCAAGATGTTGAAGCTGTGACTCCCTAGTTATCAAATATATCATTTTAATTTCTTCCAATATCTCAAAAATGTTATAAATTTTCAATACCAAACACCTAAAAAGCGCTTATTAAAAAAATTCTTTTTCTATTTAAAAAAAAAACATAGGTATGCATTTATTGAAAGCAAACCATGAAATACTTATCTATAAATAGTGAAATACTCATATGTTGATGATGAATCCCAAAAATATCATAAATAGATCATGAAAGACAAGTAATATGTTGGCAAAAAGTGTGTTCTAACAAATTGAAAATAAAAATGACATGAAAATGAAAATGGCATGCTTGATCTACTCCATGCCTCTTAGCTTTTATGTTATTTCTCATTAATTATACCTTATCTTTTAATGTTTAAAAGTTTTTTTTTAAAGTTAAAGGCTATTACAATATATATATATATATATATATATATGGAAGGGTTCCCGTGCGGTTGTGCGGTTACGCACCTTAAGCATTACAATGACACACTTTAAGTACACAAATTACGCATCTTAAGCACACAAATAAAGCACTTTAAAAACATAAACCACGTGCACCTAAATCTTTAGGTCGACGCACCTTAAATATACAAATCATACACCTTAAGCACACAAACGATGCACCAGAAGTATATATATATATATATATATATATATATATATATATATATATATTATATATATATATAGGATTCTATTCAGGTGAGAACTAATATATATATATAGTACTATGAGGTCAAATAGTAATCGTTGGATTAGATTATTAGATGGTGTAAGATTGATGTATTTTTTGGTTTTTTTTTTTAATTGGTTGAGGTGCTGGTTTTGGAAGTTGGGTTTATTTGTGTCTTTTTTGATTGGTTATTTGTATAAACAAAACCATTTGTATCGTTGATGAATTGGACCAGGTAAAGGACATAAAAAGTCGAATTTCCAATTTGACTTATTTGCTGCCATTTCCCATTTAATTTTCTCCTCACCTGTCCACTTTTTTTTTTTTTTTTTTTAAGAAAAACAGAGTTATTATCTTAAAGTGGATGTATAAACATATAATAAATGTACAATAGTTCATAAATCATATACAAACAATAAATTATATGATTAAAATTTTATGCTACGAACTTGATCGAAAAATGTTGATTTAGTCACTTATTCCTTTCGGGTCAGCTGTCCACGTTGTTGCATGAACAACTTCTCTTTTAGGCTTTGGCTATCAACTCACGTGGGGGGTCTGTACAATTTCCTGCTTCCAACTCAATTTCCCACTGTAACGTTGAATTTCCAATTTAACTATTGCAAAGTGGCAACAAAGTAGGGAATGCCACTGTAATAAAATGATACACCCACGATTCAATGTTATTATTATTATTATTATTATTATTATTATTATTATTATTATTATTATTAGCATTTTGTACGCATGATGCTTAAATATTCCTACATAAATAATTAAAAATAACCCAACATAATAGTTAAGTGAAATAACCCGAGTTCGATTTCCATAAGTGACAATTTTTCTTGGGCTAGCTTCAGTGTCTCCCGGAGTGAACGGAGATTAGTCAGGTGAACCTAATCTGACCATTAAACAAATAGAGAAAGACATGGACCACCTTGTGGGCTCAAAAAAAAATTTAAAATTAAGATATGATAGATATAAATGTATGGTAATAACGATGAAATCATCAATGTTAGAATTAAATAATAACCGAAGTTTTTATCTAATCTATACTATTAATAAAAACAATATCCTCAGTTTTAACTTCCCTCCCAAAACATACCTATAATATTATGGTTTGCGTAATATTGTAAAATATGGTAATACAATTCATATCCCTAATACAATTGTAAATTCAAATAGAATTCCTAATATTATGGTTTGCGTAATCTTTATATATATAAAAACAAAATCCTCCAAAACGAAATCTTCCTTCCCGCCCAAAATATTGTACATTAAAAAAATTAAAATAATAGAATAATATTAAAACAATACAATTTATATACTATAATTCCAATACAATTCGTATAAACAATAGAATAATATTAAAACAATACAATTCCTATACTACAATTCCAATATAATTCGTATCAAATAAATCTGCTATTAAAACACGAAATCCAATACTACAGAATAATATTAAAACAATACAATTCCTATACTACAATTCCAATACAATTCGTATAAACAATNTTTTTTTTTTTTTTTTTTTAAGAAAAACAGAGTTATTATCTTAAAGTGGATGTATAAACATATAATAAATGTACAATAGTTCATAAATCATATACAAACAATAAATTATATGATTAAAATTTTATGCTACGAACTTGATCGAAAAATGTTGATTTAGTCACTTATTCCTTTCGGGTCAGCTGTCCACGTTGTTGCATGAACAACTTCTCTTTTAGGCTTTGGCTATCAACTCACGTGGGGGGTCTGTACAATTTCCTGCTTCCAACTCAATTTCCCACTGTAACGTTGAATTTCCAATTTAACTATTGCAAAGTGGCAACAAAGTAGGGAATGCCACTGTAATAAAATGATACACCCACGATTCAATGTTATTATTATTATTATTATTATTATTATTATTATTATTATTATTATTATTAGCATTTTGTACGCATGATGCTTAAATATTCCTACATAAATAATTAAAAATAACCCAACATAATAGTTAAGTGAAATAACCCGAGTTCGATTTCCATAAGTGACAATTTTTCTTGGGCTAGCTTCAGTGTCTCCCGGAGTGAACGGAGATTAGTCAGGTGAACCTAATCTGACCATTAAACAAATAGAGAAAGACATGGACCACCTTGTGGGCTCAAAAAAAAATTTAAAATTAAGATATGATAGATATAAATGTATGGTAATAACGATGAAATCATCAATGTTAGAATTAAATAATAACCGAAGTTTTTATCTAATCTATACTATTAATAAAAACAATATCCTCAGTTTTAACTTCCCTCCCAAAACATACCTATAATATTATGGTTTGCGTAATATTGTAAAATATGGTAATACAATTCATATCCCTAATACAATTGTAAATTCAAATAGAATTCCTAATATTATGGTTTGCGTAATCTTTATATATATAAAAACAAAATCCTCCAAAACGAAATCTTCCTTCCCGCCCAAAATATTGTACATTAAAAAAATTAAAATAATAGAATAATATTAAAACAATACAATTTATATACTATAATTCCAATACAATTCGTATAAACAATAGAATAATATTAAAACAATACAATTCCTATACTACAATTCCAATATAATTCGTATCAAATAAATCTGCTATTAAAACACGAAATCCAATACTACAGAATAATATTAAAACAATACAATTCCTATACTACAATTCCAATACAATTCGTATCAAATAAATCTGCTATTAAAACCCGAAATCCAATACTACAGAATAATATTACAACAATACAATTCCTATACTACAATTCCTCCGTCAATTCGTATTATAAATACATTCATCAATTAGAAATTTTATAACCTACTTACACAAATCGAAATAGTAAAACGATATTGTCACGCAAATCTTTCAACAATATTGTTCTTTCACTAATGGGGTCTGTTTTTGTCTCTGCTTCCGACCTATCTCCCAAGACGAGAAGGAGTTGTATTAGACTCCGGCTAATGCGTTGTTATTTGTCAAGGGAATATCCACATTCCACAATCAACCAACACACACTGGAGTGCTTACTCCATGACTCCCAGGTAAATGCTATTAAGTTTAAAAGTGTATATAAATTAGGGAGAGCAGATTGTGACTATATCGTGGCTGAATTTTGTTCTATGAATTAGAGGAAAAAAGGTTGTGTAAATTTTGCGGTGGTTGGCATTTTGTAGTGAACACTATAGCCATATTTAATATTTGCACCTGGAGAGCATTACAATATTTTTTTTTCTTTCTTCAGAGAACTTGTATCCATTTACAAATCCCTAAAGAGTTTGTGGTTAAGTTCAAGAAACATTGAAGGCTCCCGGAGGAGTGGATAGCAATATGCTAAATTGCTAATTGGTAAATTCTTCTTTAAATCTTATTCTATACTAGATGTGTTTTTATTTCTTTTTTTTTTTGGTGTTTTTATTTCTTTTTGTTATACTAAATTTCTAATAGTATACATTCATGAATACCAATTTTAAATCTTTTGTCAAGAAACATTTTATCAGACCAAAATAATATTAAATATACATGCATCCTTATTAATACTTTAAATATTTAGTTGCTACAAAATATATAAATTTTAGTTTCGCAATATAGGATACAAAAGGTCATTTATTGCAAATCTTTTGTTTGGTTTTTTGCAGCGCCGTGTTGTTTTCATTAATGAGCAAAAAGTTGTCCAAGTTAATTCAAATCCTCAAAGGTTGATTGATTTTGTCATTGAAGATTCTCGGTATGTGTTTGTTTGGATGTCTTTTTGATTTGTTTAAGTATAAATTTAGGCATCATCATGCTCATTGTTGTTTTCACTACTCAGGGGTAGTCGGCTCACTGTTACTCTATGGGAGGAGCACGTGGATTCTGTCTTGCCTTACTATAATGTTGATTTGGCAGAACTACTGATTGTCCTTCAAGTTCCAGCATAAACAATTCTCATTGATATTTGCATATGCCATGACTATAAACAAAAGCTAAGGCCAAACACTAACTCACGTTTGGTTATTGCTAAAAAAATCGGTCTTTAGTCAGGGTCAATTGTATGTGGCTTTCTCCCGAGTCAGTCATCCTTTGTGAAATTCCGCCCGGACAATATTAAAGAGAAAATGAAAAAGAAAACTGATTTTACTAATTGATTGAAAATATTAAAAAAATCATAATGGAAAAGGAAAATTAGGCAAATTGAAAAAGGGAATGGATATTACTAATTGACTGAAAATTATTTAAAAACTTAAAAAAAAATTAATTAAACATGACTGTTAGATTTTTTATAATAGTTACAATTAATTCATTCAAATATGAAGGAGGAAGAAAAACTAAATGCGATAGGGTGAAAATTAATATACTTAAGGTATAAAAATATAATTGCACATATATTAGTGTAATTGACTAATAATAGTTGCCTAATAATTATTATGATAATAACACTGGTCGTTGAATTTATTTTTATAATAATTATAATTAAATTATTTCTCATTTTTCTCATATTTATTTTAGTAATAATATAATTACATAAGTCATATTACATATCGATCTTTTTAAGATAATTGTAGACAAACAAGTCATATATATTTCAATTAATTGAGTTATACTTTTGCACTAATCTTATAATCAAATAAATGTACACGTTCAATATTAGAATTTTTTAAATAATTTTCTTTATTTTTATTATCTAAATATATAATAAAAAATTTATTTGTGCATCACACCGGTAATTGAACAATTATTTGCTCTAATTCAAGCAAGGAAAACACCAGACAACATAATTGATCCAACCAATTTCATCAATTGCGCTATACAATATTCGATGTTATAATTTATATAATTGTATATCGATCCAAATATTCTTAAAATATTATAACAAATCTATTCCGTGCAACGCACGGACGAAAATACTAGTAAGGATGTAGTAAAGATAATTTTATCAAATTTTATTTATAAATTATTACACATGAATTAAATTTATCTAGTATACACTCTGAACTGGGCCACTAGTTCCTAGTCAAAAAAAAAAAAAAAAAAANAATTCCTCCGTCAATTCGTATTATAAATACATTCATCAATTAGAAATTTTATAACCTACTTACACAAATCGAAATAGTAAAACGATATTGTCACGCAAATCTTTCAACAATATTGTTCTTTCACTAATGGGGTCTGTTTTTGTCTCTGCTTCCGACCTATCTCCCAAGACGAGAAGGAGTTGTATTAGACTCCGGCTAATGCGTTGTTATTTGTCAAGGGAATATCCACATTCCACAATCAACCAACACACACTGGAGTGCTTACTCCATGACTCCCAGGTAAATGCTATTAAGTTTAAAAGTGTATATAAATTAGGGAGAGCAGATTGTGACTATATCGTGGCTGAATTTTGTTCTATGAATTAGAGGAAAAAAGGTTGTGTAAATTTTGCGGTGGTTGGCATTTTGTAGTGAACACTATAGCCATATTTAATATTTGCACCTGGAGAGCATTACAATATTTTTTTTTCTTTCTTCAGAGAACTTGTATCCATTTACAAATCCCTAAAGAGTTTGTGGTTAAGTTCAAGAAACATTGAAGGCTCCCGGAGGAGTGGATAGCAATATGCTAAATTGCTAATTGGTAAATTCTTCTTTAAATCTTATTCTATACTAGATGTGTTTTTATTTCTTTTTTTTTTTGGTGTTTTTATTTCTTTTTGTTATACTAAATTTCTAATAGTATACATTCATGAATACCAATTTTAAATCTTTTGTCAAGAAACATTTTATCAGACCAAAATAATATTAAATATACATGCATCCTTATTAATACTTTAAATATTTAGTTGCTACAAAATATATAAATTTTAGTTTCGCAATATAGGATACAAAAGGTCATTTATTGCAAATCTTTTGTTTGGTTTTTTGCAGCGCCGTGTTGTTTTCATTAATGAGCAAAAAGTTGTCCAAGTTAATTCAAATCCTCAAAGGTTGATTGATTTTGTCATTGAAGATTCTCGGTATGTGTTTGTTTGGATGTCTTTTTGATTTGTTTAAGTATAAATTTAGGCATCATCATGCTCATTGTTGTTTTCACTACTCAGGGGTAGTCGGCTCACTGTTACTCTATGGGAGGAGCACGTGGATTCTGTCTTGCCTTACTATAATGTTGATTTGGCAGAACTACTGATTGTCCTTCAAGTTCCAGCATAAACAATTCTCATTGATATTTGCATATGCCATGACTATAAACAAAAGCTAAGGCCAAACACTAACTCACGTTTGGTTATTGCTAAAAAAATCGGTCTTTAGTCAGGGTCAATTGTATGTGGCTTTCTCCCGAGTCAGTCATCCTTTGTGAAATTCCGCCCGGACAATATTAAAGAGAAAATGAAAAAGAAAACTGATTTTACTAATTGATTGAAAATATTAAAAAAATCATAATGGAAAAGGAAAATTAGGCAAATTGAAAAAGGGAATGGATATTACTAATTGACTGAAAATTATTTAAAAACTTAAAAAAAAATTTAATTAAACATGACTGTTAGATTTTTTATAATAGTTACAATTAATTCATTCAAATATGAAGGAGGAAGAAAAACTAAATGCGATAGGGTGAAAATTAATATACTTAAGGTATAAAAATATAATTGCACATATATTAGTGTAATTGACTAATAATAGTTGCCTAATAATTATTATGATAATAACACTGGTCGTTGAATTTATTTTTATAATAATTATAATTAAATTATTTCTCATTTTTCTCATATTTATTTTAGTAATAATATAATTACATAAGTCATATTACATATCGATCTTTTTAAGATAATTGTAGACAAACAAGTCATATATATTTCAATTAATTGAGTTATACTTTTGCACTAATCTTATAATCAAATAAATGTACACGTTCAATATTAGAATTTTTTAAATAATTTTCTTTATTTTTATTATCTAAATATATAATAAAAAATTTATTTGTGCATCACACCGGTAATTGAACAATTATTTGCTCTAATTCAAGCAAGGAAAACACCAGACAACATAATTGATCCAACCAATTTCATCAATTGCGCTATACAATATTCGATGTTATAATTTATATAATTGTATATCGATCCAAATATTCTTAAAATATTATAACAAATCTATTCCGTGCAACGCACGGACGAAAATACTAGTAAGGATGTAGTAAAGATAATTTTATCAAATTTTATTTATAAATTATTACACATGAATTAAATTTATCTAGTATACACTCTGAACTGGGCCACTAGTTCCTAGTCAAAAAAAAAAAAAAAAAAACGTATAGTAAAAAAAAAATGGTCGGAGAAATGAGGATTACAGGTAATACTAGTCAAATGGAAGCGAATCCTAGATAGTGACGAAGGACAGTCGGACAGAACATCATATGATTTAACAATGGCCACGCTCCCCCATAGGCCATAGTTGTCCCCAAAGACCTGACGTTTCTGCCAAAGTGCCTCTACTTTTTCTCCGTAGTACGTACAAATGTACAATAACGCCCTGCAGGAAGTTGATAAAGGAAGAACTCGCAGTAAACGCATCATTACTCTCCCTCTTTGAGCTGGAATTGAAGGCAAATTAGCAATGCCGGAGCTAGGGTTTCAGGATCACCGGTCCGGCTTCAGACCGCGGGACCTCAGTCCGGATTCTGTTATCTTCACAGCCGACTCCAGCTTCAGTCTCTTCTCCTCCGCTTCCGGCAGCGCGGAACGCTGCTCCTTCGCCTCCGACGACTCCTGCTTCCACAATCCTCCTCAATCGGTAATCTCATTTCATCGTCTTAATTATCACTCCGTATTATGTTATATATAATATGTTCGTCTTTCGTCTACGTTTCTGCAACCTCTCTCCACAATGCGGTTGAAATTTTATGCGATAATG
This sequence comes from Ipomoea triloba, assembly GCF_003576645.1. Taxonomy (NCBI): domain Eukaryota; kingdom Viridiplantae; phylum Streptophyta; class Magnoliopsida; order Solanales; family Convolvulaceae; genus Ipomoea; species Ipomoea triloba. The sequence continues at coordinate 36,580,940 of NC_044916.1, read as the reverse complement.
TATGCGTTTTTATGCTTTTGCGTAATGAGAGAAAATGATTGAACGAGTAAAGGCCAAAATGTCTATGTACCAAAGAGAAAATATATGTGTTTATGAAGACTGCATTCATAGTAAGGAACTAAAGACTAAACTGGTTTTCGTTTTTGTTGTTTTTTTCTGATAGTAAAAGGATATGTGCGGTGCTTAAAATCTTCACCGTGACTGGAATCTAATTCGGTTTGAAAATTTGATTTGAATCAGCATTTGACAGCACATGAAATCCGTGAGGCTTCATGTGATCCAGTTCCAGATCCAAACAAACCAGTTGTATCCAAGAATCATCACTTTGGCAAAAAAGGAAAAGTGAAAGGTAGTCTTTCCTTCTGATTCTTAAGCTTTGATGAAAGAAATAAGTAAGTAACAAAGATATGTGTACTCAAAAGTTGTTTTATTCACAACCCCTGTTGTGTTTCAGTTCAAAAAGGAGACAGCAAGGAAGCTGATACAGAGGATGAATATCTAGCTTTTGGTTCTTCAAGAAGCTCCTTCTCTCAAGCTCTTAAAGGTTCTCCCACTTGTATAAAAGGAATAGAACAATTCAATATACATATTTGGGATCTTTAGTTGACTTTTTCTCTACTTTTTAACTGAATAGAATGCCAAGAAAGCAGGTATAGATCTGAAGCTGTATTGAACAAATCAGATAGGCAAAGCCTGGCTTCATTAGATCTGAAAAACTCTGTGATCAATGCCACAATTTCATCTTCACCGCGATTTGGCGTCATGAAGAAAGAATCTATCACTGGCCATTCTGGTGCATTTCCGAGCCCTGGAACTCCAAATTACCGTCATTCCAGTGCAGGGATTCAGAAAGGCTGGACTTCAGAGCGTGTGTCGTCACATACAAGTGGAAATAGGAGTAAATGCAATACTTTGTTGCTGCCTTTTAATAATGGAAGGAACTTACCTTCAAAATGGGAAGATGCAGAGAGATGGATCTTTAGTCCGGTATCAGGAGATGGTGCAACGAGGACTTCATTGCAGCAGCCACAGAAGCAGCGCAAATCCAAGAGCGGGCCACTTGGCCCCCCTGGGGCTGCATACTACTCGTTATATTCTCCAGCAGTGCCTGTTTCTAGAGGAAAAAGTATAGCAAATTCTCCTTTTTCTACCAGGGTGATGAAAACAGATGGCTTATCAATTCATGATGGAGGCCATGATGCCAATGGAAACTATGTTGCATGCTCAGAGCCATGCATGGCAAGGTCTATTAGCATCCATGGATGTTCTGAACTTCTGAGCTTATCCACAATGACTGCTCCCCAAGGTAGAAGTTTAGATAGTTGGTAAGATAAGGAAAAATAATTTGAATCACCATTTTATACACAGTAAATAATTAAAGCCTCTTGCTCAATATGTTAAAGTAGCAAGATCAACATCTTGTTCCATTGAGTACATACCATTAAGGACAAATTTAGCAATGTTTTATTTTTCACTCTCTTTATAGGGGATATAGTACTTGTATCCACTTCTGTGTTTGGCCTTTAGACTCTTAAGAGTTGTGAATGTGGATTCTATCATTTGCTTCTGACTTATGATAAGATTTTGGTAACATTATAATTGGTATTTGGTTGTATAGATGATGAGAGCAGAAGTGACAAAGATTCAGCTGCCAATGTTTCTCGTGTTGTTTCAAGGCGGGATATGGCAACTCAAATGAGCCCTGAGGCTAGTCCTCACTCATCTCCAAGGAGACGGTCATCATTCTCTTCTTCAACGCCCTCTATTGTACCATTTGTGGAAGTGCAGAGTTTCCATCCCTCTAGAGCAGAAGTCAAGGATGTGCCGGTTGATGAACGTGTCACCATGACAAGGTGGTCAAAGAAACATAGGGCTCGAATCCCTGGGAGGAGCCTGGAAAATAATGATAACTGGAAAACAAAAGCCACGGAGATGCATTCTGCTGGCCGGGAAATTTCAGAAACAAAATCCGTTTCCAAGTAAGTGTAGAATGGTAATGTCTTAGTGATTTTTAACTTTGTACTCTGCCCATTATTAAAATTTTGTAATGTTATAAAAATAAGCTGGTCAGTTAAGATGGGTTGAAATTCGGGACAATCACCAACACGAAGATAGACAATAAAGAACATCTGCTAAGGCATATATTTTTCAGAACCTATTTTATGCATCCATTTTTTGCTCCCTTGACATAGTATGTATTTCAGGATCAAGAGGGAAGAAGCCAGAATAAGTGCTTGGGAGAACTTGCAAAAGGCAAAAGCTGAGGCAGCAATCCGAAAACTTGAGGTTGTCTACTTGATCACTTCACTATGATATTAAACTTTTCTAATTTTCGAAAAGTGTGTTATATCGCTAATTTCCCATTCACCCTACTCATGGATATATATTAGTTGAGTCTAAGGAAATGCTAGCATATACAATACAATATTGAAATGCAATTGTATATACAATTAATGCTAAACAACTTTACAAATGTCAGATGAAACTCGAGAAAAAGAGATCATCGTCCATGGCTAAGATTATGAACAAATTAAGAACTTCCCAGAAAAAAGCGGAAGAGATGAGAAGCTCAATGGTAACTACCCAGGGTCATGAAGTTACAAGAGCCTCCCGCAAAGCCTTATCCTTCCGCCCAACACGCAGAATGGGCTCCTTGAGTGGCTGTTTTACATGCCCTGCATTTTAGTCACATGAAGGTACCCTTCATTCTGTCACGTGGAGGTTCAGTTGTCAGGTAACGTCTTTAAGCCAGTGTTTTGATGGTTCAACTTTCTTCCAAGCTGAGACCGAGTGCTCTATTCATTTGTGTTCCTGGCTCGTATACTCACAGGTTAATGGTTTATACCAAGATTCATGGACAGTGTACATACGGCTGGGATCCACTTCGACACTTGAAGCGTTATACAGTTTCGTATCTGCTTCATCCGTCGCTATATTCGAAGGTACATGGTATTTTGTAACATTCTGCAAGCTGTCAAAAATTGAATCTGTATGTAATTGAATTGATGAATAATGTTGTATCATGTCTATTGCTCCTTGACTTTAGTTTGTCGAAATTAAAATGTGTATGTTGTTTCATAAACATGATGCTTCTACATCAAAATTTTGTAGCTTAAATGTCTCAATGATGCTAAGTAGACTCTCTCAGCTGTTATAATGCAAGTCCAAGCTAATCAAAATATGAACAAAAAATAGCTATACAAAATGTAGAGAAAGAAAGTAAACACAGTAAACCCCAGCCCAAGAATCTGTGGCAAACTGGAATAGTTTGGGCTGGATCTCATTCTCTTTCTGTGTATATATATGTGTATATATATATAGAGAGAGAGAGACATTTCAATAAGTCATGCCACATCTATATCATTGTCGTTCAATTTTATGGGCTCTTTTAAGCTAATAGATGTCTTGATTGGATGACAACTATTTTTAGTCTTGTGTGAATGATCTTTTCCTAATAAATTATTACCTTCTTTACGATAAGAACAACATTGATCTTGCCACGATTGATGTAGTTTTCTTCTGTTCCTCCATTAAATGATAACTTAACATGTCATTCTTGGAAGGCCATGGAAGAATGCCTTTTCCCATAGTGTCTCTCATGCCTGATTGATCTCCAAATGGACCAAATCTCTTTCTTCCATAATTAACAACAATATATTCCAAAGATTGATTACCCACACACATGAAGAAGTCAAAGCAACCTAATCAATTTGCTTTGAAGAGCTGCATTGATTACGACATTGCCCAGATCTTGCCAAGATCCCCATTGAAATCAAGATTGATTCCAGAAGCAATCTTGAAATCAATTTATCCTAGATCACAGGTCATAATTATAACCACAACCTTCTCCACACAATTATTAACCATAAAAGTGCCCCCCCAAAAAAAAACATTAAACAAATCTTGGAAGCACAACTCAAAATGATTGCACAAATTTTCACCCCCCCAAAAAAAAAAAAAAAAAAAAAAAAA
>NC_044916.1:36558253-36576639 GCF_003576645.1 Ipomoea triloba | reverse complement strand
CCCCCCCCCAAAAAAAAAAAAAAAAAAAAAACCTTCCAAGAAAAGCCACAACTACATGGTATTTTATTACAGAAGTACTGTGAAAGTTTTTGCATTGTCAATAAAGGAGTTTATACTATCAAGGCTAGATTCCAAGAAATGTCAAGAAGAAAAAGGTGCAATCAAAAGACTAAACGAAGCAAAAATGGAGTAATTTAATTTGTATTGACAGCGGTCTCACCATATACCAAACCCAGTAATATTTCTTCTTCTTCTTCTCCTTCTTTTGTTGCTTTCTCTACTTCCAAAGCTGGTGTCATTCTCCAATACGGCTGTTAAGCAAACTGGCTTAAAGCTTCTTTATCGTATTTCCCCTTTTCTTTCTTCTTTTCAACCCATTCCCCAAATATCAATTCTACTTTGAGAGCTACGTCAAACTTGTTCTTTATTGAAGTATGTATTCAACGATAGATGTATAAAGTGTACACGTCAGGCCTTTTCTTTATACGTATTGTCTTAATTAAAATAGGTTAATTGATGATGTTATACAGTAAGATTATCTGAGAACAAGTCAATTTTGTTGTCACTGTTCTAGACATCACATTAGTATCCGACATGTGTCAAGATTGATTTGAGCTACTAGCCCCCCGCTGTCACATTAGACCTATGTGTGAGATTTCAAAAGTGTGTTCCCTCTCCACTACTATAAATAGAAACCCCCAGCAGCTAGTTAGGAAATCTGATTTCTTATTTTCGGTACACTTTCTGACTTAGTAGAGCCCCTCAATATTATTGTATATTATAACTCTTTCATTCTACCGCTATCATATTCATATTCTATGTAACATATACATTCCAAATCTAATTAAAGTTGTCATTAATCATAATGAAAAAATATATACTATATATTTGTTATTTTATACTTACCATTAACAATTTAACATACATCTCTTATTAGTGATTACAAATTTAATTTGTAAAATAGTGAATATATGTCATGAAAATGGAATTTCTATTTTTTAACACTTTTCAATATCCTTTGATTGGTATACTATATAGCAAGTGCCTCACGTGCCATGATCCGGAAAAGACAAAAGGAAGGTTTAGGCAATATCCAATACCAATAACTAGTTTTTTTTTTTTTTTTTTTTTTTTTTTTGAAAACTACGAAACTAGTTAGGATTAGGGTTTTCCCTTTTTCCTCCGTATGATACCAAATCATTGCACCAGGACATTTTTTTAAATTAGTGATTGGTTAGCATATTTATGGACACCCAATGATTATGAGTCACGTTAAGAGGGAATATAGAAAGGATTAGAAGAATTTTTTTTTATAATCTAAAATTTTCGATTTCGTTGGACTAGATGTATAAATGTCAAATTCTCACATTGTCAATAGTTCAATTTTTTTTTTTTTAAAAATTATTTTCCTAATAAATAATTTTATGTACTTCGAGAAGACAGGATAGGCGTCCCTAATCCGGAAAGACTGTTAGACTGTATTAAATTCACACTCAAGATTGACCCCTCCTAAAATATTAGAAAATATGGTTAAAATAAATAAATTTGTCAAACCCAACTTTAGTATGGCTGGCATGGATGGAATATAAGTTAGTGGGATTGGAAGGGCTGGACAAAAGATGAAGCAAAGTAGAAAGAAAGAAAAAAGATAGGATTTTGAAGATTTTTACCAACCAGTCAAAAACACCATCTATCCACCACTCATCACTATCATAGAGAGAGAAAAACAAATAATAATAATAATAAAATTCCAAACAGTGACTAATGAGGGGAGAGATATATGAGATACTTAAAGTGGGAAAAGGCAAAGGTTTTCTGTTCTTCAGAAGAAGTATAGAAGCCTTGATAGAAACGTTACAATCCTCATTTTAGTCATTTTCCCCTAACGTTGTTTCAACATCATCATATCGAAAAACCCACTCTTCTATATATATATATATATATATACCACCCCTCTCTCTCTCTAAATATATTTACAGTTTCGATCTGGGCATGATTTTGTTCTCATCTTCCTGTTTGTTTCCGGGTTTGTGTCGTGACCGACCACGCTCACATTAAACTAGAAATGGAGATATCTTATAAAACTCAAACAAGACATAATCATACCTTTTTCTTTTCCTAAATCTATCATACTTTACTTTCTTGGTGTTAATAATTGCGATTATTATCTTATAATAATTACCTCCGAATTACTATCTTTCCATATACTCACCAAACAAACAATTATTTTATCATTCGTATGAAAAAAAAAATTAAAATGTCAGTCAGATCAGCTGCGCTGCTTTTGTCTCACTTTTTTCATGATTTCAAAATGTGTACGAGTGGGAGACTAATTAACAGCAGCACGTACGTCGTATAATGTTTTTGGTGGAGATGGAAGCTAGCAGCCATTTTGGTACGTATAATCCATTAAATGCATTTGATCAGAGAGAGAGAAAAAGAGAGAAAGAAACCTCAGAGAGCAAGAAGTTGCCAATGGACAAGGCTGTTGTAGCCCAGTCTTTATCTACGTACTCACTTGAACTGAAAAACAGAAAACCTTTATTTCACATCTCTCTCTCTCACTCTCTTGATATATCTTTCATGCGTGCATTAATTAATGTAACTGAAGCTTTCAGAAAACAAAGAACCCAGAATGTAATTAATGGGGTAATGAGGGGGAAGAAGAAGCATTAATCAAGAAAAATACCCGTATGAGTAGCTCAGTTGATTCTTCAGTGACAGATTATAGGCAAAATCAGGGTGTCGGAGAGTTGAGACGAGGGATTTCGTCTTTGGGAAATTAAATGCAAATGTAGTGTGTAACATGGAACTAAGTAGTGGGAAGTTTAAAAAGATTTGAACTTTGATTAAATTGAGGATTTTTAAAGCTTCATTTTTGGGGTTCTTTTGGCTCTAATGAACAAAAACCCGCCTGCACTTTCTGGGTGGAGCAGCTAGCTAGGAAGAGGGAAGAAGATGATAAACTGCAACTACTAAAGTAATATATTTACACACACAAACACAAAGAAATCAAACATCTCGTCTCATCTCATCATCAGAGACTCTTCCTTGGACTCCTCGATCAGGGAAACATGGAAGAAAAGGGAGAAACTTTAATAAAACTAAGAAAAAAAAAAACTTGATCTTTCTTGAATGGGATTAGTGGAAGACCTACGAACATGAAGATGGGGGCTTAAGATTCAAGCCCAAGTCATCTTTTTCCAACGCCAGTACTCGAGCTTTGTAATTCATGATCTCCATGGAAGATGGGTATTGGTTCTCTGGGTGGAGTCTTTTCTTTGACTGGAGAGGAACCCCGAACAGCTTTGTTCTTCCCAGATCACTCTCTCCGGCCGCCAATTCAACGATTTGTGGTGTTTGGGCGGTGAGATTGATGAGATTGCCACCTTGGCGTTTAGGGTTTATGGGTTGATGATGATTATGATGATAGGTGATGAGTTGGCTCAGAGGCTTTTGGGCCATCGGAGAAGAAGAAGAAATGATTGGATTCGCCGCCGCCGCCGCCGCGGCGGGAGACGGTGGTTGGAGAAAAGAAGAAGGGTAAGTGTTGCTCGGAGTTACCGGCTTCACATGATTCTGAACAAAGTAAATTATGTCATTGTAAAGCTTCCTCATATGAGCCAACTCCGACATTAACATATTATTGCTTCTCCTCAGCCGCTCGTTATCCTCGGAAAGCGCCGTGACGGAGCCGCCGCTGCCGCCTCCGGCGGCGGCGGCGGAAATGCCGGGGGAGAAAGTGACAGAAATGGGCGAGTCACACCAACTGCTATTTTTGGTATTTGGCGTTGTCAGCAGCTCATCGGAGTCCGGCGGCGAAATGCTGAGCCGGCTAGGGTACGGGAAAAAAGCCGGCGAGCTCGTGATGGGATAGTTGAAGTGGTTCTGGTGGCCGACCGCCGCTGGAGGCGGCGGCGGCTGAGCCGTCTTTCTCCGGTGGATCTCACACAGCAAGTGCTTCTCCCCTCTCTTGAAGAACTCGTTCGCGAACTCCCATCTATCAGGCACTATCTTCCTAAAACCCTAATCGCCGGAAAATCAAGAAACTCATAAAATCGCCGGAAAATCAAGAAAACTCATAAAAATCCAATCTTTAACGTACCCAAGAAAGGGAAACTAGTAATCAAAGACTACAACTTACGTAAGTGTTGAGCTGGCGGACGAAGGAGGAGAAGTTGTTGTGCTTGAAATAGTTTGGGAGGAGGTCACGTGCGAACTCCGGCGGCCGCCACACCACGAAGGTGGTGTCGTCTTCTCCCCACGAGACTATATGGTCGGTGGCGGGGTCATCAACTAGCTGATACGTTTTGGTCAAAAACGGAGCAGGGACTGATTTGTGGGAGTCTAGAGATAGTAATATTCCTTCGCAATTGTCAAGCATCAACGCCATTGATGAACAAACACAAAACCCTATTCTTCTGCTACTGCACTACCGCATATATATGGAGAAGATGGTGAAAAAGGAAGAGCGGAGAGCGATGATTTAGCGTTATATTTAGTGAGAGAGAGAGGGGTTAATGGTAGGCTAGGTAGAAGAAGTAGTAGCAGTATATGTTATGTTATGGTGCCTCGGTTATGTAGTGAGAGAGAATATGTGTCTGTTTGTCTATATAGGACTGTGAAATTAGGGCCTTTCAAGACAAACCCGTGACACTTCTCTCTCTCTCTCTCTTCTTATTACTGTGATCCGGCGCTCATACACTATAATATCCAAATTAAGCATAACCATATATAGGGTAAAAAAAAAAGTATTGGGTGCCTAGGCAAGTGGTTAGGCTAAGGTTTCAAGTTCGATTCAGTGAAAAAGACTTATTAGCCTTCTTAATTTGAATAAGTTAGCTAGGTAATTTAAACTGGTGTAGTATTTTACTAACTAGAGTTACAAGGTAATACTTATCTATTGTACACCATCGAGTAGTGATTGTGAATTTTGAATTGTATTTTCAAGCGTGTTGTTAGTTGTAGTTATTATAATTTTTTTTTTTTAATGATGGTGGGTAATTCATAAAATATATTTTGAAGATTATTTATTTGATTTTGGTAGTATATTTCACGTAATAATATATATACTCATGGATGCTATACACGTACCACAAAATTGAATTTGTGATGAATAATGTATGTAGGGGTGTGTGTGTGGAAGAATTGGAAATGGGGAAATGTGATATTTTCACGTAAAACGAGTGCATGTCATGTTTTTCCAATTTGGAGTATTCGTTTGTTGTTTAATGGCACCAACCCAACACCCACTCTATTCTCTTCCCATTATATGTATATGTGTGTGTGTGTTTACATGGGAACTAAATTTTCGGATGATGGACACATATGTGTCTTTACATGGGGGATGATACTATCTTATTAATCATTGTTCCTAAGACGGTCGAGTTAATATAAAAATGTAATACTTATACTTTTGGGTGAAATTTGAGGGTTTATTTGACCATTTTTCTTAATATTTTTGATGTAGTTTCTTATTTAATAATATTAATTAGTATGAAACTACACCTACAACTATGAAGAACAGTGTTTGATATAATGTTTTGTTTGTGTTACTAAAAAAAAAAATGTTTTGTTTGTGTGGAGACAAATAAGGTAAAATGATGCATCGATGTTCGTGAAGGGATTTGTTAAAGCCTGCCGGTCTGCTGTGTTCTAATGCTGACGATATTTCACATCTTCTCTTCTCTTCCATTTTCTTCTTTTCTCTTCCATTCCGTCCCCCTCTCTTTCTCTCTCTCTCTCTCTCTGCAAGATTCCATTCATCAAGATACATACATACATATATATACACCCATTGTATATATCTGCAGTACGTATAATCAATCATGCAATGAATTTGTAGGTTCTTCATATATAGATGATATATGGAAGAAGCAAAGACTTGAAGCTAGGTAGCCTTGGCTGGCCTGGCTAGCTTATTGGATGGGTTCCCTTTTGCTGACCTGGCTGACTCAGATGTTCCAACTATTGGCTTGTAAAGTTGGCATGAATTGCACCAAAAATCATAACTACTTTTTTCCCTTCCTTGTACTCCCTAATAATGTTATGCCCCAACAATCCAACATATATATTCTCTTCTCAACAAATTTATTTAAATTAGATTACGATTTCCGTCTCATTTATAAGATTTAAACTCAAGATCTTAATCTTAATATTTTTTTCGATTTCAAATTAGTCAGGTTCACAAAGAGATTAATCGGTGTGCTGATTAAGATTTGTCATAGCTATACAAACAATATCAACAAACAAAATTGGGACTAAACCCTCTTCAAAATTGATTCATAATTAAATTAAATTATACATGGTTGAGTAAGAGGAATAAATTAGACTAAAAGAAATATGTTTTTGAAAAAAGGTTAGGCATTATGTGATTAATGAATTGTGATAAGGGAAGAGATTTGGGAGTGGAGAAGTAGGGACATATATAACATGCCCTAAAGTGAAACAATAAGAAAATGATGAGTAATTATTCCAACAAGACACCTTAACTGATTATTTTGATCATGGCTAGGATACTCATGATCATTCTTGTAAAAGAAAGTTTTTTTTTTTTTTACTGCTATAATTCTTCATCCCCAATCATCATCATCATCACATCTTTGTTTTCCACCTTTTATGCATGGTTGTTCTCCATTTATTTATGCATGTTCTATTACCCTACAAACTTTCTTAAAACTCCCGCCCAGCTTCCTCTTCAAGCCAAACCTTAATTCTTCCTTCATTACTACGTTAATCATCAAACCCCTCAACATTAAATCTTCCTTTGTACTACATTGCCAAGGCCCAAGGTTACTAATCTCAATCATTATTCCATAGACCCCGTCAACCATAAATAAAAAGTAAATTTTTAATATACCAAAAGTATATTATTTGTATACATAAAGTACATTATTTGAAAGTATATAATCTTTTCACGGAGTATATATTATCAAATAATGTACTTTTAATATATTAAAGATGTATATTGCATTCATGATCTACAAAATAATATGCATAGTAATCTTTATTATATTACCTTGTGTCATCATTTGCAGTTGCAAACAGGCCTAGTTTGTGTGAGACCGACTCACATAATTTTTTAAAAATTTTTTTTGAGATGAAGGTAATTTCCAAATTATTAACTTCATTTTTTTTGCTTTATGAATATTAATCTAAATATTTTTACACACACATATATATGTATGTATGTATATATAACAGTGTATTATTTTAATATCACACACATGCATATATATATGTATGTATGTATGTATATATAGCAGTGTATTATTTTAATATAAGTTGTACGCGGTACTATTGATTATTGTCTTCATTCTCTTTATAATATATGATACTCCGTATACTCCAAGACATCCATAATTATATTTGATAAATAATAAAGCATCAAGAAATTTTAAAATATTCTAAAAAGATGTAGACTAAGGAATCAACCCAATGCCTACAAATTATGGTAAATTAAGAAGGGAAAGAGATGGTGACATTTGATGTTGAGACTGAATAATTTCCAAAATATTTACAATAATATAAAGAGTAATATTATATTATTTATAAATATTGTTGAAAATGAAATAAATAATAAGATGAGAAGGAAGGCAAAGACACAGAGTAGTGTCAGTTTCAAGTCCCAATATCACTTAAGTCTGAGAAGAAGACTCCTAAACCTTCTTTATGAACTCAACTCAACGTAACCCTTTTCTTCTCTCTTGGAGTGTATGTACACACACACACACACACATATATATATACATACACATATACATACAGGCAGGCAGGCTGCAACCTGTTTACAGTTCACACACCCTTTGGCTGGGCTTCTTTTACGGCAGTACTAGACTGCTCTCACCTCTGGTCTGCACACGTTCAGCGCCTGACATGGAGACAGACAGAAACAAAAGAGACCTCTTTCTCTCTCTCTCTCTCTCTCTCTCTCTCTCTCTCTCTCTCTGAATATAATTATATATAATGGGCTCTTTTTCTTTTTCTTTTTGGTTTTGGGGGTTTACTTTAATTATAATGTTTTGATGTTTTCTTTGTTTTGTTTTAGTGTTATATGGGGTTCTCGTGATTCTTGTTTTGGATTGTTGCACATATCATCTCACATATTTGTTGGCACATATATAGCTACACCCCTCTCTATCCCCCTACCTATTCCATCATGTTACATATACTTATATGTGGGAATATTCCACATGCACCCCCTTCTTACACAACACTGCATGCATCAATCTAGATGCACCTACTATACATATACATTTAGAGAGAGAGAGAGAAAATAATGTATGTATGCAACTACATATGTATTATACTAATTGTAGAATCAAATGCTTATCATCCCATTACACCAAAAACGTATAACTAATAGTCATGACATAACTTTATTTAGTTATACTTACGTACTACTAAGCACTACGGTTCAGTGGTAGGATACTAAACTCGATATGCTTCGAGCCGCATCTCAACACTCGCACATGCATATGTACCTATTATCACTCTAAGCAATCCTAGTTAAGTTAGTCGGACAATTGACTTGGTACGTAATTATAAACTTTAAACTTTAAAATTTAAAATTTTCAAACTTTAAGGACAACTTAAACTAGTTTACTTTATTGTGGTGTTTTGTCAATTAACTAGGGCCACAATATGGGTTTTACCCAAATGATAAAGGATTATAGCTAGTTTTGAAATCATAATTATATTTTTTTTATATGAATGCAAATTTAGGAGAGTGTAGTGTTACTCATTATTACATCATCATGAATTCTATGTCTTCACTAGTGCTAACATTTAATAGTAATTAACTATCCTTAATTATGGCTATGTTATAATTAGTACGTGTATAATTATTGAGTGATTGGAGACATTTATTACAAATACAATGATGGTTTGATCGTGTGACATCTTATGACAGTTTCTAAGCTTCACAATCAAGACTGATGAGCAGGACAATGATGGTTATATAGTACATAAGGAGCATATACATATTAAAAATTCAACCAAGTTCGTCAAATAATTAGTTCAGTAATCATAAAATTTTAGCATTCTTAATTTTAGTTGTCCTAACCTAGTTCATCATCTTGTGATTTTTTTATTTTTCTTCAAAATTTATTGGGATTCTTTCCTGATTCAAATAAGAGTTGTGAATTCTTTTAAAAATTAGATGCAAAATATTCTTGAGAGTTTCTTTGAATTTTTTTAGGGGAAGTTGAGACGCAAGTTGATATCAATTAATTGTATATAATTAGATTTATAAGCATAATATCTTTTGTAACAATTATAACATAAAACTTTTTACAGTAGATCTTGGAAAGCTTAGTGCATCATATTTGTATATAATAGTCCGTAACGCAAATCAATGTAGTAAAATACAATATAATGGTCGCGTATCACTAAGATACTGTTGTGGTATATATGTCCGTCCATATACACTATGTCTAGGGGAAAGGGAAGGAAAGAGAAAACCCAGGAAGATTCTATTCTATAAAATCGAAAAGAGTGATACCCACCACCCACATTGACCCCTCACATGACCACCGCCGATAAATAATACTAAACTAACAACATTAATTAGTTTAATGGTTTGCATGTGTGAATTCCTAGGACAGACAGCTTAAAACACAGACTAGAATACGGATAAAACCAGAACCCAACACACTGCATGCTCTTAATTAACTTAATTATCCGGCCTACAAAGGATTATTAAATAATTAAACATACATGTTTAATTGAGGTGTAGGGGGAGATGGAAGGAGGGGAGGAATCGAATCATCAAAATATTGTATTGGGACGAGGAGGGTAGCTAGCTAGCATGGCTTATTAGGTTAGGTTAGGTTGCTACAAGGTTCTTTGGTCTGTCTCTTCTCAGTCTCTCCTTTGTCCCTTTCTCTTGACCTCTCTGCTTGGCTACAAACTCCACACTTTATACCCACCCTTCTCTTATTCTAATTTTATACTTACCAAAGAGCCAAAGACCCGATTTTGTATTTTATGAGATGAGACTAATCTAATTTAGACTTATCAGCGAATTGATTTGTGATAGTTTTTCCAAAGACAATAGTATGTGTACACACATGATGACATGCATGAATCCAAATACTTTTTAAAGTAGACACTAACCAGGCATCATTAAAAATCTTGAACATGGACATATGCCATACTCTAAAAATCTTGATATTGAATCTGACAACTCCAGTTAAGTTGGTCAGCTTGTTAACTTGGTAACTACAAGATTACAAATTTGACTCTCAATAGAGCAATTTATCGGCATTATATTCTTGGTCTTTTGCCGGACTGCTATATGGACAACTTAGATTGGTTTATCTTGCTTTTTAATTTGTTGGTTGGGGTTAATTAGTGGGCAATATTTACTTAGTGCACACCTTTGAATTAAGTAGTGCTTGCGAGTTTCCATTGCCAATAAAAAAATCATGATACTGTAAAAAAATAATATAAAGAGAAAGAGAGGATCACGAGGGAGTTCATAACCCATAAAATCAAAGCATGAATATAGTGATGATATGCATGTATATATGGAATGGAAGTATGGAACCCACGAGGAAGTGGCCATCTGAAATAAATACACAGAAACACCAGAAGAAGGAGAAGCTGAAGGGCCATCTCTCTCTCTCTCTCTTTCTATCTCTCTCTATCTCTCTTTATTTTTTATTAAATAAATTATCTATATTTAAACAGTCCAACTGCTTCATTCATTCATGCTAGCTTTGTCCTCTTTCATTCCCAACCTCTAAAAAGTATGCATGCAGTAGCGTACTATACTATATAAATACTAAGACTAACATATATAAATATAAATATAAATATAAATATAAATGTAGGTATATATGGCATTAATCTTTCGTGGGCACTCTGGAGTGTTGCCCCCATTTCTGGGCAGCTGGTACTATACCTCCGCTGCTATATTAATTAATGCATGCATTTCCTTATGTACAATTCTATTCATCATGTACTATACCCTTTCTTTCCTCTATTCACTCTAACATTTCCCACTTTTCCCCCAGTTTTGACTCTTTATCTGCCACTCTTTTCCTACTTTTAATTTGATTCTTCAACTTTCAATTCACTCAAAAAAAATCAAAATCTCCCCTGCCCTCCAAAAACTATATATATGTATGTGTGTATGTGTGTGTATATATACATACATCATATCACACATGCTCATTAACCCCTTAATAGTTCCAGAAAGATCGAAGATGTCTAATCCGTTCATAAATTAATGAATCTTGAAAATCTGAAACCATTATTATGGATATGATAATGGAATTACAATACGCATTGGTTCAGGCCTAATCAAAAGGTGTATACACTTTCCTTTTTCTCTCTCCTCAATTGAATATAATCATATATTATAAATGTCGTAACACGAATTGACGAATGTTCCCAACATTATAATTAAGTACGTTGTTAAAATGGGTAAATGCCAAATTTATGTTTTTTTTTTGTACTTTGGTTAAGGTCGTATGAAAATTTCCAATATAATGCACGTCATTGCCAGAATATAACATTTTTTCTGAATCCGCCGCTAACCACTGCACATACTATGAAAGCAGAAAGCATATGCTACTATAAAAAGTGAAATGCTTGAGATAACTCCAGTCAAATTGGTCGGACAGTTGGTTGTATATTGAGTACCTTCAATTATGTTCAACTATGAACAACCTATACTATTTTGCTTCATTATGATCATTTGAAAATTAGGGTTATAAGACCAGTGGATTCACATAAATCACTCATTCGAATAGTGATTGTGGCTTTTTTTTTTTTTTTTTTTTTAAATAAAAAAAGTGGGATACTAATTTAATTTGATTGATTAGACAGAAAATTAAAGCATCCACAAAATGGTAAATAGAGGGGGGATCAGAATAGAATAGAATAAAATAAAATAAATAAAAGGAATCGGCTTTGATCGTCGTCTCCATGCAAATTGACTAAAAGCGGCTTTAAGAAACGCTAAAAAGCAGTTTCAATTCATCATCTACGCCCAAAATCCTGTCCACACTTTAGCAGTATATATAGGTCCAAAAGCAGTTTTCCGGCCATGCTTAATACAATTAAATTAAAGGATGTTAATTAATTAAATTGGTGGACGTGCATGGCATACCATACTTTATTCTTTAAAATTTCTTTTCGATCTTTAAAGAAACCCCATTTTAACATACTTTGGGATGACTACTCGCATTAAAAGTAGAGATCACAACACTTGTCTTTCCCCTCCATATACGTATGTTTATTATGTTTTACTTCTCTCCTTTCCTCACTTTTCTTTTCAATTCCCCTCCTTACTTTTTGTTCGTGATTTCTTCGTTCCCTACTTTCTTCTTTCTTTAATTTCTTTCGTGGAGAAGCTTTTGACAAAATTTAACCCCCATGCCCCCGCTTTGACATCCCAACATTTAAGAATAGACATGCATGCGTGCATGTATGTGTTTTTTATAACACGATTCCGATCCATACTTAATGAACCATTTAATTTGTCACACCATTTTTTATACAACACATACATATATTTACATTTTACTAAGTACCATATTTATTACGAGGTGCGACATCTCCTTTTAGCCACTTAATAATAACCGCTTTAAAATCAATCTCAACCATTGAAAATTGTCATGTCCAAGCTAAATGGAGCATTTATAACAATATTTACCTTAAAAATTTATTAGTGTACTTAAGTTACATAACGAAGATGCAATTAATAAAGAAATAAACACTATATACTATTGCACCAAAAGATGATTTGACCGGTTTGATGTGAGGTTGGACCCAAAAATTCCTCTGAGGTGGGGCCCAGGTTTATAGGGCATAGCCAAACATTTACATATGACCTAAACATGATTAAACGAAAAAGTGGATTTGTCAAAAAAGATACATGCAGCTACAGTAGAGTTTTTTTTTTTTTTTTTTTTTTTTGAACTTTTAATTTTGGGCGGCTTGAGACTATTGGAGAGGGTTGTTGGGGGTTGAAGGTAAGGTATAGAATGTGTTTGAATATTTGGTTAGCTATGAGTTGGGAGATGATGAGAAATGGATAGAAGATGAGAGTGGGAACATAAAGGCTGTTGGATCACATGCACATGCATTATTATTTGCCTTTATTTTTTTCCTTTTTTCTTTCTTCAATTCTCTTCTCTTCCCTTCTTTTTATATTCTGATCTGCCTCAATAACGTTAAAAACTAAAGCTGTGTGGTTAGGAAAGCTCTCATAAAGGATACATTCAAATTCTATATCTAACTCACTTTCAAATCTACCTAATCACCTCTAGCTAACTCAAATGGATAGAGGGAGAGACCACTGACCTATTTTTGAGTCTAACTTTGATTAATAGAATATGATATTTGCTTTCATTTTTATAGTTAACGGTTACCTGACAATAAAAAATCGTTATAATAAGTGGGTCGCACTCGAATTAAAGCGAGGAGGTAGACCACTTCACGACTTCTTGTAGAGTTGACGTGTATAGACGAAATTTAGATTGAGATAGTTCTAAAATTGATAAGTAGTCAAATTTAATTTACTTTTAAATTTTTTTTTTTTTAATTTTATTTCCAAATTTCCAAACATGTGATAGGATTAGCCAAGCATCTACACTATATCAATATTGAGTGCAACAATGAATACATGAAGCATGGTCTAGAAGCAAACATGTTCCAACCATCCAACACATCATCAAACATGTATAGTATATATGTTTTGGGAAGAATATAATTTATAGTATATATGTAGAGCTGTATGCGAAATAGGCATTAATATCCTCATAATTGTGAGACTAATATAAATTCCATTAACCTTGCAATTGTAGTAGTTTTTCATGCCACTTATTACCAACTACCCAAACTATTAGAGTAAGTATTAAACACATTTTCTTTGGAAGATAGAGAAATACTACAACCATTAACTAAGATGTGCTCAAGGCACCGCTCTTGTATAATAACTTACAAGTCAGATATAAGAGATACTAGATTAAATACTAGTATTAACCTGATTTCAGTTGACATTGCAGTTATATTATCAGTCAACTTATTACCAACCACCCAAATTAGTGAAATTACTAGATTAAATACTAAAAACATTTTATTTTTATGGATGACTAGAAGAACCAGCAACCATTACTTAATGGCATTTGGTGAACTCCACTTCTATGTAATAGCCCACAAATCACAAAAGAGATGTAAACTACATTAGTAAAACGTTGTACAACATGTTGTACTAAGAAGGTGTAGGTTAAAGTGTTAAACATATTTGAATTAATTGGAGTGGGATCTATCCGGGCTTAATCCAAGGAATTGAAGGGATTGGAATGTGAAGACAAAAAAAAAAGGGACCCTCCATCGTCTTTACCATCATTTCATGCAGAGGAAAGAAGGAAACATGCTCCAACTCATCACCTCCATTAACTTGAAAGCATGTTTAAAGCAGCAGGAATATTTTCTCGACAGATAATAATGCGCATCCATCTTATCATACTCGTTTTATGAATAGATCAGAATTATATTGCACTTCGTTCTCCTGATTGGGGTAATCAATGTCTCATCACTAATTTTATTAGCCGTCCGATCTATATATCATGATCATGATCATGATCATACCTGCACAGTACATGTATATCGGTTTTGGAGAAAGAGCTCATAATATTGCTGCATCATCACTAAATCATTTTCCTTTTTATTTTCTATTTTCGTGTTTGATGATGGGAGGTAACCAGCTCAGGTTAATAAGTTTTGAATCATTTCACCTTTCATCTTTCTCCATCCCAATTTCTACTCTTATTTATTTATTTATTTATTATTATTATTCCCAAATATTCTATATATGTATTGTTTCAAGTTGTGTTGAGGCTCGGTTGCTGATCAGATGATTAAGTCCAACATCTTCCTGTTAATGTGGGTTCATGGAAAACAATTAAGTATAAGGAAATTAAATTGTATCATCAACACTATATAGTTTATGGGATATACTTTATGAAATATATTTTACAACATGTAGTAGAAAAATAGTGGAGTAAAGAGACGACATTATTCATTATATTAATGAAGTTAAGTACAATAATTCTAGTTACAAGTGAACTTAGTGAACTTGAAAGGTTCTATTTAAATCGAAAAATGTGCAATATTTATAGGGTTGGAGCAGTTGCGCTAAACGCGTCCAGTGGGCACGCAAGTTGCTCTGAACGCGCGTGAACAAGGCGCTACTTATTCTTCATGCGGACCCCACATTTTAAAACCAGAAATCACACCTCCCGCAAAAATCTCATTTCTTTTATCTCCTCTACATAAGCTTGGCTTTCTCAAAAACCACATTTGGGATGGCCTAATAAGCATTTAATTTTGAGAAAAATAATTTTTTTTTGAGAAAAATAATTTTATGCACTATAATATTGTTTTAACTCTGGTAGTTGGTCAACGAGGATGTGGTACCATTAGGTGAATTCGAGGCTGGTAAAAAAAAAAAAAAAAAGTTACAGTGGTCTTTATCCATACAAGGCTGCCAAAATGCAAATACTGTGGCTTTATATATTCCCTTGAAATCTCCGAAGATGAGTAAATATATATATGCGCAGGAAATGGTAAATTGAGCTGAACAAAAATTTCACGGTTGTCAAATCACCGTAAAGCCAGCCGGCCGAAAGCCGCTCGCTCAGAAAAGAAGAATAAAAAAGAAAATTAATAAAGCCAAAAGAGCAGGAGAAGAAGCTACGGTGAACTATATATGAAAGCTAAAGATCAGAGATTATATATATCTCATCAGCTAAATTAATTTCCATGCGCAATTTGGCTGCCGCCATGGCTGGCAGCGGGTCCAGCTTCTTGAAAGCTAGACAGCATGCATTACTTTTCAACAATGTTTTATTTTCCTCTAGAGATAGAGAGAGAGAGAGAGAAAAAGAACACTGCTACTGCGTGTATGTATGTCTGTACGTATATACTTTATGCATGTGTATATTGCGTACGTATACATGCAGACGACCGAGTGGACCATACATGGATATAATCTAACGTAAATTAGATCCTGAGTTTGATGTATGAGGACGACAAAGACGTAGAAGTTGTTTGCTTTTGTAAAAGTGACACCTCCATGCATCCCACGTTTTCCTCTTTCTCTATTCCTTTCTACGTATAATACTTAGCCCACAAAATGCAAAAACCCTAAGCCCCACATTCCAGACAAGATAATGGAGGACCAATCTCTAGTGTGCACAAGAAGCCCAGTCCACCACATTAGATGTAACTCTTACAATGTGTTTGCAAGTCTCAATCTCGCGTACTTACCCACAATCTGACCCAACAAGACTGTGGAGGACCAATGCCTGATGTACACAAAGAGCCTCACTAGTGCCCCTGAGCAGTTATCGAAAGATTGAGTGTGGGAGTAATGTCCTAACAAATACCCAGGGGTTCGATTCCCCAATGGGAGGATGATGAGATCCTAATGGGTAAAAAGCAAGCACTCAGCCCCTGCACCATTGAAACGTATCTCGTGATCTCCCCTGTCATCCAACACAGGGCGCAGGGTAATGAGGGGGGCCCACTAGTCCACCGCATTGGATGTAACTCTAACACTGCGACTGACAAGGCGCAGGGTAATGAGGGGGACCCACTAGTCCACCGCATTGGATGTAACTCTAACACTGCGACGGCCAGATCTCAATCATACATCTTTACTCACAATCTATCACTTGAATAACAAGTCAAATACCTTGTAATCTAGAAGTATATATCTATATGATAACGATGTTAATTAGGTGTAGTCTAAAGTTAAAGATGTATGCTGTAGTTGCTGTTTGTTAGGGTGATAAAGTTGCAGTATTCTACATATAATGCAGTATTCAAAAAACATATAATGTGTGTGGGACTTTTATGGAGCTACAGAGGGATTACAAAAGAGAGCAACTTTGGCAGATGTATCAGAGTTTAAAATGCATATTTGGGTTCCAGAACAAAATCCACATTTGTACAACAACATCCACATCTTTCTCAGGCCAAAAAGATATACAAAGTGGAAGTTTAGAAGGGCAGAGACCCCACAAAAGCAAAAACCAAGTGAACCTATAAAACAAGAGGAAAAACAGCTTTATGGTAAGAGGCTTTATATCATGATTGAAGGACCATGTAATAGTGTGCTCAAATTTTTCAAAATAAAAACCACATCCCTCCATTTTCACTCACAGATTCACAGCCCTGCTACTGCTACATATATATATAGTTTTCTTATCTGGTGTCAGGAGAGGTTAAAACTTATCTGTGTTATCCTCCCGGTTTTATCGTGTACTGTGCTGACATGCTGTAGCAATGCGGTAGAATCCTCTAGCAGCTAAAGAGAAAAAAGCGAGATTACAGGACAGAGATCAGTTGGGATATGCGTTCAGTGGGTCTGGGGAGGTGGAAGTGGGGTGTGAATGATTATTGGAATAACAATTATTCTGCATTGTAGGCAGTAGTAGTGATAATCATGGAGGAAGCATATTCACTTTCCTCTTTGTCATCACTTTCTAAGGCATGATTAGGAAAAAGTTTATCACAATTCATCCCTTTAAAGAAAAACCATCCTCTTTCTTCCTTGCACCCTGTTTCTTTACCACTCACATTCTTGTTTACCAAAACACAAGATTGTTAACTCACCAGATTTCCAGTTTTCTATAGCTCGGCTTAATAGCTGATGGATGGTGTTTAACAAGATATAGTTTGGTCTCTAGCATGTGCCTGCTGCATAATATGTAAATGAATCTTGATTAGATCTTTTGTAAGCAAGAAATTTTGGGTTGTGGAAAGTTTACGGTAATAAGATACATGGGCCTACCAAGATAATCTAAAATCATCAGCTGACAAAGTCATTTCTTCCAGCACGATGGCATTGGATCCGTCCCTTTTGCTTCTAGCAGATCCAAATGACATGGAGAGTGGAGGCACCCACTCAAACTAGGACATAACTGACAGTAAAATTATGGTACAAGTAGCAAAAGTCGCCTAAAACCATGCCCCTATTTTTTCCAAAAAATAAAGTGAGAAAAGAAAGCTCAAAAGATTAGATGCACAGTGAGAACAAAAATGATGATAAAGATAAGAGGATTCAGGATTCACTTTTTTTTTTTCATTCATTTAGCTCCTACCCTCTACTTTTCACCATGGCAAATGCGGTGCATGAAAGTTTAGAATAGCTTTCAAGATCTTTAAACAATAACTAATCCGTCTTTTAAGTCATGGAGAAATCAGGGAACTTTTTTCTGCAGTTAAATCAAAAGCAAAAGGGGACCCTTTATCTGTAGAAATAGCACTTCTAAGGGAATGATTTGCTGACAGAATTCCACCCTAAGATGAATAAAGAGATGATTTTGCTCATCCCCACCCCCCCCCCCCCCCCCCCCCCCCCCCCC